>NC_086155.1:52473445-52776475 GCF_035149785.1 Candoia aspera | reverse complement strand
GAGGCCTGTGAGGATTCTTGATGGCACTAACAAATGGATTGCTACACGTGTGGAACGTGGCAGAAATTTGGATATTGTGATTAAGGCCAGGGGGGAAATGGTATTTTCTTTGGCAAAACTTTAAAATGGTATTGGAGGAATGATGAGGTAGTATGGGCACTAATACTAAGCACAAATGTGGAATGTCTGTGAAAAAGGAGAAGCTCATTTTATTTAGGTGTTAGATTTATATCCTGCTTTGCCAAGATGACATGTGAAGCACCCTCTCCTCACTCCCCCCGCAACCCTCTGAGGCAGGTTGGGCTGGGAGAGGCTGATTGGCCCCAAATCACCCACTGACCTTCAGTGGCTGAGGGTGGACTTGCATCTGGCTCTCCCTGGTAGGCCCGCAACTAGGGACTGTGTCATCCAGGGCAAACATGGATTCCGTGCCCATTTTGGCGCCCCCCCCAGCGCTCATTTTGGTGGCCCCCAGCGTGGCGCCCGGGGCACATGCCCTGCTTGCCCCCCCCCCCCCAGTTGCAGCCCTGCTCCCTGGGGCCAGTTCAACCCTTTAACCATTTCATTGGACTGAGCCTCCATGGATTGTGCAGCAAACTGGATATGAGCAGGCTACAAAGTTGTGGCTTCTGCTTTCCCACCTTTTGTGTTTCGCTGCTGTTGCCTGCCCAATGATAAATAATTAACTTTCCAGCACTCTCTTAAATGTTTTCTGGGGTCAGTCAATAGGTATGTTCTGTTCAAATTGCTCCTTACTGCCTAAGGGATTGTTCCAGTTAAGAAATAATTTAGTTCTAATTCCCCTTTACCCCACCAAAACATGTTCTTTTTTATACTGGAATAATTTCTATTACCACATTATTTCCTGAGACTCACTTCACCAGCTCTGTTCTTATTATATATGAAAAGACATGCGTAGCAGTGGGGTAAAGGGGAGTTGGAATTAAATTAACATAATAACTCAGTATTGTTAGAAACGTATTTTCTAATAATAAGACTTATTTCATGGCAATGTTTCTGGCTTTGGGCCAGTCAAGTCCTCTGTTAACCCCAAGAAGCGTGTTTGTTTGTTTGTTATTGATTTGATTTGATTTGATTTGTACAACTGCCCATCACATCTAAGCAACTCTGGGTGGTCCATAACAGGTAAAAACAATACAATAAAAACAAGCTAAAAACCAATATACAAACTGTCCATAATCAATTTAAAAAAACAGAAAATCACAATCAGCAGCAGAACCCATTCTACATCAGCTCAACACAGCCACTGAAAGAGCTCCCTACCATTGCTGGACTCCCAGGCATGATGGCAGAGCCATTGTAGTGGTTGCCTATTCTAAAACACTATCAGACTCATGAGCAGGAATTCAAAGATATCTGATTTATTAAAGAATAGTATGCAGGATCACAAAGAAAGCTGAGAATGATAAAAGCGCACCAAATGCCAACTAAAAACCCTCGGTGTAAATGAGATCCCTCCCCCCGTAGAATCTTCCCAAGTTCACAATCCCAGGTGCTCCTAATGGTTTCTGATGGTCTGCGGGAAAAGTCCTTGAACAGAGAACATAACCTAAACACATTCCATTGTAATGAGCACAGATACAGAGCTTGGTGCAAGGTTTCACAGCAGCTCCCTCCCAAACAGAAACACGCATCAGCGCCATGGCATGTGAAACGTTACGATGTATACTATACATTGAAACAGTGAACATGACATACTGCCCCCCCAAAAGAAAGAAAACACTAAGCAGCAGGCTTCAAAGGGTAAGCAAGGTGAAAACGGTGAACTAAATCAGGAGCATTAACATGGCGAGCAGACACCCATTCAGGATGAGGAAAGTGTTTCCATCGGACCAGATACTGGAGGGTGCCTTGAAGCTTCTGAGAATCAATGACCTCCTTGACCTCAAAGTGCTGTTGGCCATCAATCATGATCGGAGCAGGAGGAGGAGGTTGGGGATGCCAGCAGGAGGAGTGGTGGACAGGCTTGAGCAAGCTGCAATGGAAAACAGAGTGCAAGTGTTTCCAATTGTGAGGCAGGTCCAATTTAACAGTAACTGGATTGATAAGACCAACAATAGGGAAACGACCAATGAACTTGGGAGCAAGTTTTTTAGAGGGTTGTGGTGACTTGATAAATTTGGTAGATCCCCAATCTTGAAGTCGTGTTGCAAGGAACGATGCTTATCGGCTTGAAACTTGTAAGCAGCCTGGGCATCAGCCAAAGCTTGTTGAATCACCGGCCAGGAATCAGCCAGTTTAACAGCCCAGTCAGAGGTAGAACATGTTTGGGAAGGGGGTTGTGCTAGTTCAGGGATGGGAAAAAGTCATGACCAGAAACCACACGAAAAGGGGTTTGCCCGGTACTTTGATGGACAGCATTGTTGTATGCCACTTCAGCAAAAGGTAGTAACTCCACCCAATCGTCCTGTTGGTAGTTAATGTATGCTCTAAGAAATCGTTGAAGAGTGGAGTTCAAAATCTCAGTAGAACCGTCAGTCTTAGGATGGGAAGACGTGGATAGCGCTTGTTTGGTGCCAATCAATTTTAAAAATGATTTCCAAAACTGGGAAATAAACTGTGTCCCGCGGTCACTGACCAAATGGGAGGGGCTACCGTGGAGGTGGTAGATGTGGATGAGAAATAGGTGTGCCAATTGCGGGGCTGACGGGATGGATGCACATGGAATGAAATGTGCTTGTTTGGAAAAAAAATCTTTTACAACCCAAATGACAGTTTTCTTCTGACTGGGAGGAAGATCCACAATAAAATCCATAGAAATCTTGTCCCAGGGATGGGACGGGCTGGCCACGGGCTGTAGAAGCCCCTGTGGTTCCCCCCCCCCCTTGCGTTTTGACATTGCACAAAAGGACAGGAAGCCACATAGTCTTTTACATCGCGTCTCAAGGTAGGCCACCAGAATTGACGACGAATCAAATGTAATGTTTTGACAACACCAAAGTGCCCAGCAAGTTTATCATCATGGGAACGCTGTAAAATCTCAGCTCTTAAAGTTTCGGGTACATAAAGGTGGTGTTCCACCCATGCCAGACCATTTTCAAAAGAAACTGTGTCTTTATTAGCTAGCAACCAAGTGTCAGATTTCAGCGCCTGGAGAAAGTCCTTCTGTAACTGACAAGGAACTTGCACCTTCCGCTTCCCAGACTGGGCTGGGGGCAGGGTTGCTTGCATACGGGTCTGGCTCCGAGTGACAGCAACCAAACCCAGTTGTGGTTCAGTGAGAACAGTCCCAACCACATCTGCCACCTGGTCAAAATCCTGAGGTAAACGCGACAAAGCATCGGCCAGAAAGTTTTTCTTTCCTGGGATAAATTTTAACTGGAAGTTGAAACGACTGAAAAACTGAGCCCGGCGAATTTGTTTAGGACTGAGACGCCGGGGGGTGCGGAGGGCTTCCAAATTCCTGTGATCGGTCCAAACCTCGAAAGGGCATTTAGTGCCTTCAAGGAGGTGACGCCAGGCTTCCAAAGCGGCTTTTACAGCAAATGCCTCCTTTTCTCAAACATATTTCAAACCTTTTCTCAAACATGCATTTGGATTCAGAAAATTTTCTGGACAGATGAGCGCAGGGTTTTAAGTGATTTTCAGAATCTCTCTGTAACAATATAGCCCCAACTGAGGAGTCAGAAGCATCAACTTGGACCACAAAGGGGCATTCAGGATCAGGGTGCTGTAGAATAGGCTCAGCAGTGAAAAGGGTTTTTAATTTCTGAAATGCTGCCTGGCATTCAGGCGTCCAATTCAACACTGCCCCAGGATTTTTTACTTTGCGTGTCTCCCCCAAGCCCTTGGTACGGAGTAAATCAGTGAGGGGCAAAGCAATCTCAGCGAACCCCTGGATAAATTGGTGATAGTAATTACTGAACCCAAGGAAACTTTGCAATTGCCTCTGGGTGCAGGGACGTTCCCAACTTAAAATCACCTGAATTTTTGCAGGGTCCATTTCAATGCCCTTGTCAGACACCCTATAGCCCAGATAGTCAAGTTGGGTCTTGTGGAATTCACATTTGGAAAGTTTGGCATAGAGTTTGGCATTTCTAAGCTTGCGTAACACCTGTTTGAGGAGGCGTTCGTGTTCCTCCTCGGTTTCAGTGTAAATGAGAACATCATCTAGATAAACCAGGACCCCTTTAAACAAATGATCATGTAATACTTCATTAATCAATTGCATGAAGACTCCGGGTGCCCCTGCTAACCCAAAAGGGAGGATTTTGTACTGAAACGATCCTAGTGGGCAATTAAAAGCTGTTTTCCACTCATCCCCAGGTTTTATGCGAATGCGGAAATCTTCACGAAGATCGAGCTTGGAGAAAATCTTGCCATTAGACAAATGGCTGATATGTCCTTCATGAGCGGAAGAGGGTACTTGTTGAAAATTGAGATGGAATTTAACCCTCGACAGTCCGTACAGAGTCGAAGCGTGCCATCTTTCTTTTCCAGGAATAGCACAGGGGCCCCAACTGAGGAATTTGCAGGTTCAATAAACCCCCTTGACAGATTTTTGTCAATAAAGTCCCGTAATGCCTCAAGCTCCTTCTGAGTCATTGGATAATTTTTTGGCTTGGGCAATTGAGCATTGGAAACCAATTCTATCGCACAGTCAGTTTTCCGATGGGGGGGTAGCTGATCTGCTTCCATTTCCCCAAAAACGTCTGCAAAGTCTTGGTATCAATTGGGCAAGCCTTCTAAATATGCCAAGTTAGGGCGTGGCATGGCGGCCGCAGCCCTTCCAACCCCCGCACATGCAGCTCTCTCCTCTGTAGGAGCTTGATAAAACCCATCTTTAAAAGTCACAGTTCTGTGTTCCCAGTTTATATATGGGCTTCAATAGGTCAACCAGGGGATCCCCAGAATTACCAAGGGATTGCCAACAGGTGCTACTACGAATTTTAAAGTCTCACGGTGGCTGCCCATTTGCATTGCGATAGTTCCAGTGAAATGGGTTGCTGCCCCCCCCCTCCCCACCGTTGAACCATCCAACTGTGTGAAGATCAAAGGCTGCTGGAGGGGGAAGCTAGGCAGGTCCAAAGCAGCAACCAGATCAGGGTGAATTAAACACCTGGAACACCCAGAGTCAACCAAAGCCCAGACCTCTGTAGCTTTTGTGCAGGAGCCCAATTTCACTTTTACTGCTAAAGTGGGACAGTCAGCACTCACCATAGCATCCTCACGCCCATCCTCCTCCACCTGCCCACAGGCGCTCTTCATGGCAGGTGGCTGGTGTTTCCTGCTGGCTCCTTAGAGTCGTCTTCAGCCTCTCCCGAGAAGTAGAATACTTCCTCAGCGTCAGCTGCACCCTTGGCTGCTGTCATCTGCCACAAGGGGGGGGGGGCGATTTGGCCGGTGGCTTGCCCGCTCGATCTCCAGCCTTGGCTTTTGGGCAATCAGCTGCTCGATGCCCTTCCTTTCTGCATCGGAGACACTGACCCCTTGCGTATTGCCGATCTCTCCCCTCATCCCAGGCTCTATAGCCTGGCCAGGCAGCAGTCGCAGCACTTCGGGGTCCCCTCATGGTGGCTGGTGGTTTTTCAGGTCTTCTGGTTTGCATGAAGGTATGCTGAGCGTGCTAAGCCTTGCCTGCCAGACAGATCCATTCATACAATGACTCTGGGTCGTCCCTACACAACGCCCACCGTAGGACATCCTGGTTGAGTCCCTCTTTAAACCATTCTATTAAGGTTGACTGAGACCAGTCGGGGATTTTCCCAGCTAGAGCCTTAAACTCCAGGGCGTAATCAGCTACAGACAGTTGGCCCTGGGTAAGATCCTTCAGCGGCTTCTTAGCTCTTGCCTTGGCCAGAGGATCCTCAAAATGCAGCTTTAACACCCACATGAAGTCCTTGAAATAATCAAGTGCAGGGGAGTCAGCCTCACTTAATTGAACATACCAGTCAGCTGCTCGACCCTTCAACTTGGTGGCAATGGCAGTTATCTTAGCCTCTTTGGAAGGGAAGCATGCCCCAAACTGCCTCATATAACTTTTAGCATTAATTAGAAAGAAAGATAACTTGGTTGGATCCCCATCAAACTTGACAGAAAAGTCTCTCACCCCCACTCCTGTTGGAGCGGAATCTGCGGCTGCTTGAGTGGTTGGGCCCAAGGTTACAGTAGCTCTCCCTCTTTGGGGTGGGGACACTGGTGGTCGAGCCCTGCGGGGTGGAGAATCATCCTGGAGCTGTCTCCGGCCCCGCTCCGCCGGCGGTCCGGATGGGAGGATGGGGGATGGTTGCATGAAGCTGGGATCTCCTCCACGCCTCCCCTGCCCCCCCCCAATGACAAAGACAGGTTTCTTAGCATGTACTCCATCGATTTTATTTTGGCCTCCATCACTCTTAGCCTTTCAGGGGGTTGAGATTCCTCCCTCCCTCGCATGTTAGGCTGTCTCTCTGTTGATGCCATGGTAGATTCTATGTCTGGGGTCAGCAGGAACTGATACTTCCAGGATGCCTGGGACGTCCCTGGCTGGGGTTCTCCCACTTCATCCCAGGTGATCAACTCTGCAGGCGATTCGCTGGGTGCCGGTTGCTCTGGTTCTCCCCCATCATCAGATTCTTCCACCTCAGGACTGGAACTCAATTCCTCCCGGAAATCTGAAGGTTCTGGGGTGAGGCTCAGTTCTCCACTCTTGACCGTCGACTCGGGCATCAAGCTAGCCGTCTCCTCAAGTCCCCCGGTCGTGAGCTTGGACTCGGCCATCGTTAACTATTTTCCCTCACAAGAAACTAATCTTGGTAGGAGCTAACGGTACAACTTTGGTGATTCTCAGCTTTATGTAATGGTTGCCTATTCTAAAACACTATCAGACTCATGAGCAGGAATTCAAAGATATCTGATTTATTAAAGAATAGTATGCAGGATCACAAAGAAAGCTGAGAATGATGAAAGCGCGCCAAATTCAAACTAAAAACCCTTGGTGCAAATGAGATCCCTCCCCCCGTAGAATCTTCCCAAGTTCACAATCCCAGGTTCTCCTAATGGTTTCTGATGGTCTGCGGGAAAAGTCCTTGAACAGAGAACATAACCCAAACACATTCCATTGTAATGAGCACAGATACAGAGCTTGGTACAAGGTTTCACAGCAGCTCCCTCCCAAACAGAAACGCGCGTCAGCACCATGGTATGTGAAACGTTACGATGTATACTATACATTGAAACAGTGAACATGACAGCCATGTCTTCAGGGCCTTCCTAAAGGCTGGGAGGGTTGGGGCCAATCTGAAATCCAGTGGGTGATGTTCCACAGGGCAGGCATTTCGACAGAAAAACCTCTCTTCCTTGGTCCTGCCAGATGACACTCTTTCGTAGCCAGGACCTGTAACATGCCTCTCTTGAAGTGACTGGTAGATATAACCGGTGAGAGGTGGTTCTTCAAATAACCTCCCTGGTTTATGGTCTACGTTGCTTATAATAACCAAGAAACTAAAGTTTAAGGGCTCTAGATAACCACCACAACTTAACAGTTGCTTTTTTTCCTTTGGCAAATCCTGACATTTGGAATTGGGTAGAAGTGGAAAATATTCCCTTCATCTGATCATGCCTGTTTCCATACAAGTGTTGAATCTGTTCTTTAAAATCCAAGATTGATAGCTGAAGCAATTTAAATACTTTGCAATACAGTTCCAGAACAAGTTTATAACCTGTGGATGGGCTCTTAGAAAGTTGGACAACCTGGTAAACAAGTTTGGATATGACATTTCTAAGTGAGAATAGGGAGGAGAATAGGGTTTGTTTTGCAATGTGGAACTGATCTAGCATCAAGATCTAGATAAGGATTTTAATGCAAAAATGATAACTTGAGCTGCAGAAAACCTCTACCATTAGCTTCTTATATATTCTTAGCTAAAACCTTTTGTTTCAGATTTTTCTGGCAATTTTTCTGACTCCAGATGTAAAACAAAGCTGCCTTGGTCCACACCTTTGTGAGGTTGGGCAGCAGCAGAAGACTTAGCTGAGAATGGACATGGTTTCCTGGTTCCTAGTCTAACCCATTAACACTGTTCTTGTGAAATATTTGCCTCATTAAGTCTAATATCGCCAGCCTTTGAACTTCAAAGATAGCATTGTGTAGTCTGTTAATAGGAAAACATCTAAAAGCAGTAAGAACCTTTATCCTTTTGATAGTATCATCTTGTTGTAATAGAGAATGGTTAAACCTTTATATACACATTTCTTTGACCTGTGAAATCAGGATGTTTTCATATGATATAGTGGTAAAGCAATTAACAGTAGAAGTTGGCCATTTCCTTGGTGAATAATTCAGTGCTGATGGAATTGAGCTTCCGGTGTTTTTAAAATCTAAAACTGGGAGTAGGGCTTCGGAAACACATCAAGACATCTTTTCTTCCTTATATTAAAAAGATCTCAGTAGTGATTCTGAATTTCAACAAAAATTGAAACTCAATGGCCATATTATTTACAAAATGTGGGAGGTGTATCTAATGGACAGAAAGTTAAGGCAATGAAAGAGGGGCTGACTGGATACAATACTAAATTGGATAAGGGCCAGAAATTGAAATTCAATCCAAATGCAGTTCTTGTTTATGAATGGTTCATCCAGTTCATTTAGTGGTTTTCAACTTGTTCTGGAAGGATTTGCCACCTTGATAATCTTTATATTCTGACATTGTCAACAGAACTACAAGAAGCCTCCATAGCCCAGTTTGACTGATCTGCCATTTAGTATCTTGCTACTGCTTTCTAAATCAGGTATAAGAAGGGTTGTAAAGCACATCATTTTCACTTGGCCCATAGTGTTTAATTTTTTCATTTTAAAAAGTTTAAGCCTCTTGCCAAAGTGATAAAATAACATTGTTTTCACATTAGATTTACAGTATTCATATATTTTATATCTTTTAATTTGTTTTTAGATTTTTAGCATTTTGTATATCTGTCAGGGACTTTAATGGCAACTGATCTATAAATCAAGCAAATTACATAATTAATTCAGGGTGCTGTTACTTTAAAACCCTGTGTGGGTTGGGCAAATTTGCATGAGTATGTCTCTAGACTTGGTGATCTTGTTCACAAGCTATCTCTCTGAGTTATGTGCAGTGAGAAACTGCAAGTGTTGTCTTTGCTATGGGGTTGGTAGACCTTCCAGAATGGCTTGTGGAGAAAAAAATAGAGGCAAAAAATAAAAATGCACATGGTGTGGATATGATGCCAAGTTTCTCCATACTTGGAAGGATAAAATTATAGAGGTGTGGTTTTCACAGATGTTGAGGACTTCTGAGTCCAGAACAAAGGCAGGTTATGGCACCTATGGAAATCAAACCACATATAGGTTGCCTGGGGCTATAGAGAATTTAATTAATAATGATTGGAGAAAGAAGACCTCATGGTAGCATAGCATTCTGTCTTCAAGAATACTGGTTGGGAGTGCAGTATTCAGAAGGAGCTTCTTCTGAGGTCAGGTTGCTTCCCATAGCTACTCCTAGAGTCCCTTCTTCCAGCTGGGTCTTTGATTAATGAATGTGTTGAATAGACAGAATATAATAAAGGCAAATGATGTCTCCATTTATCCCTCTACTGCTGTGGAGTTTTAGTATCTGTATCAAGCTAGTCAGAAACATCCCTTCATTGACTGAGGGAAGTGGCTGATTGTTTAGGATATTACATAAATAATTCCAGGGTGGAACTGGCTAATCTTCTTAAATGAATCACCTGATTTTTATCTTTACATTTAGAAACAGGTTTCTTACCTAGGAGGAAAAGTTCTTGTCACTGCCAAAGGGTTTTGCTTCAAGCCCAGGTCACATGTGATGATGACCACTTCGTGCTATACCTCAGTACAATGCTCATGCTAACAGCTCTCTCCTCCTGCTGAAAAACTTCGTAAACAGAGTATGTATAATAAAAGTCAACCCAGCTGCAGACAGCAATACTTTCTTTTTAAACATCAAGGACTGCAAGAAGAGGGGAAGAAACTGCGTCCTCATAGATCTTTTTGACTCCTAGTTTGGATCTAGTAGTTACAGTAAACCATTTTTGTGGTCTTGGTCCTTCTGTTCCATGGTTGCATAATTTACAAGTCAGATGTACCCAAACAGCTTTCTGCCTTGCATGATTCCCACAGTGAAAGACTGAATAGAGCTTAACTATACATGTGATTACAGGATATTGACTGGACTGGGTGGGGAGAAAAAGTTACTCATTCTAGCTGACGACAGTGTAGACTGGCTTATCCTAGAGGGAAATTTGAAATATTATCAATTTTAAATAAAAAAACCACCCTTATTTTTATATCAAAGTTACAAAGAATCATACGGCACTCTAAAAAGCATAATATTGTGCCATAAGTTTTTGTGAATAGTTTCATAAAATCACGGATACATTAAACTGAGTTGCAGCTGCATAAACACATACAGAAGAGGAATGAAACTGTAAACAGTAAAGTCAAGGAAATGAAATGCAAAAAATACAGAGAGTGTTAATGTTCTGGTTAACCACAGCTGTTCAAAAGCAGCTGGTGAGTGAGAGCAGAAACTTTCTGTGCACCAGTGAGCTAATTTACACATGCAATGTGAGTTAAAAAAACACACCTTTATCTCTGCTCAAGCAACAGCCGTTAACACTGAACTTCTTGAAGAAACGTAGCTAAGGTTTCTCATGTCGAAACTTGCCTTACAGTAGAAGTGCCTTTAGTTGAGAAAGACCACCCTAAAGTCAGTGATGTCCTAAGAGGCTGAAGTGTTCCTTTAGTAGTGCATTTGCCCTGTGTAGAATTATAAAGCTTTACTGTCAAGAGATGGTCTGTATCATGTTGGAAGATAAAGCGAATATATGAACTTCCAACATAGTGCATGGCAGTACCGAGTCTGTGAAAGCGCTCCTGGAGTGGAAGTGGGACGGACGGCACTTGGTTCTGCCAGAAGATCTGGTTCCTATGTCTGTATAAATATGTACAAATAAGCAAAAACTAAGTTTTTGCCAAAAGAAAAGATTTAAGGTAGACTTAGATGCCAGAGCCTTCTAAGTGGGGTGCAGGGGGAGAGATGTTTTGTATTTCATGGCTATTAATCTCAGAGCGGTGTAGGAAGAAAGAGCATGACGAAGTGGAAAGGAAGTCACAAATGTGGTAATAGGTAATTCCGATTCAGACCTGTGTGAGTGGTTTTGACCATAAGCAGCTAGTCTGACAAATTGTGCAACTCGTTGCAGTCATTGACCAAAACTGAAAAAGGAAACATGAGTGAAATGAACACCCTTTGCAAGTGACTCCTAGGTAGTGTGTGGGAAAGAGGGCCTCACGCTATTCCTGTTTGGGGAAAGTCTCCTCCAAGGTACTTGCCCTGCTGTAAGACAGATGATTGTGATTTGGTCAGGAAGATGTTGTGAGCTGGTTTTGTTTGTTTAATTTCTATCTTACCTGTATTTTTCTCCCATATGACACAAACTTCAGCTGTGGAACAGACAACTCAGATTTGTGAAACAATAAAGGGAGAAAAAATTAAACTTCCTACCTCTGTACACTTTAGCTAAAATCAGCATTCCTTTCTTCATGGTTCTAATTAGGCAAAAATAAAGCACTGAAGCATCAGTTATTGAGGATGTGGTGTGGTTCGTAGTGTCTTTGCTTAGCTAATTCATCATCTTGCTCCGTGCTTGACCCTCTCCATATCTTTCGGTGGCTTTGCTCGGGCTTGACAGTATGGCAAAGTAGCTAAGAGGTTGCACCATAAACCAGAGGTTCCATGGTTAGGTTTTGCTTCACTAGGTGGCATTAGACAGGTAGTTTGAATCTGAACACTTTTGGACTGGCAACACTTTGTTTTGAGCTCAAAAGCCTCCTCCTGAACTTGGGATGGACCATTTTGATCATCTGGGAAGTATTTCAAGCTCAAAACATTTTCAAAATGATCAAAATGGCTTATTTTTCACTTAAACAACTGTTTCACACACAAAAACAGGGCATTGAAACTTGAAATAATTCAGAGATGTTCACACATCTCTACAAGTCATATCTTTCAGCCTCAGTTGCTGATGTACAGGTAATAACCCCCCCCCCCCCCAACCAGGAATGATTCTCACCATGAAAAAAGTGAAGGGCCTTAATTTGAATCAATTTTGATGCTCACAGATGTTTTTTCTCCATTATAAAAGTCACTGGCATCATGCTTTTCTGGGTTAGGTTTAATATGTCTCTCCTTTTGGCTGTTGAGCACCTCTGAAGACACTTAAACATGTGTAATGGCAAAAATAGATTGGTGCTGCTTTTTGAGGAAAAGAAACCAACTCATTACTAAATTTAAGCAAGTAATCCTATCCACTCTTCTGCTTTTTAAGATGCTCTGTAAGCGACAAGACTAACAAAAGACCATATATTCCTCTGGAGGCTGCTCTGCAGCAAGGGAAAATATATAAACGTAATATATAAGGGTTGCTGAAATGTTGTCATCGTGACCATGATTCATAGTTCAGACTGTTAGTCACGATAACATACCACTTCCAGCAGAATGCAAGACACACATCTTGAATCAGAACAGTCTGGTGCTCATCCCAAAGGAAAGGTTGTAAACATGGGCCCCAGAGCAGATATTTTGCTTTAAAAGGGCTTGGAAAACAAAAATACTTGGATTTAAAACCTGAGAAAAACAGCTGACTTCTGACACCAGCCACTAATGCAAGAAAAAATATGTATCTACCCTTAATTATTGGAAACATGCCCGATGACATTTTATTTTGTGGCTCACTTCCATTCTTGGATAAATCCAGTGTAAAATATCTGAATGCCATCATGTTACAAGAAGCAGCAGCAAAACTACCCCTCCCCCAAATCTCATTATAGGTAAAACTATAATATAGAGAAAAACCCCATTAAAACATGCTATTTTTAAGCTAAAATAGTTTGAAGTGGTACAGTCCAGATAATATATGATATGCTTTTTCTGCAGATTCAGAAAAGTCAGAGATGGCCTTTTCCTTGACATCCATCCCTGTTTCTCAAGAAGGCCATTGCCTATATTAAAACCTCGTATGCTAAGTGGAGTAGATCTTGATTTCAAAGAGAGGTGTTGCCTGAAAAAAGGTCTACATCTAAGGGTGAGGGAGTGGTGGGCCTGCCACATCCCTCTTCCCCAGTGTCAGCCACCAATGGAGGCAAACAGTTGTACTTTGCTTTCAGTTCAGATTTCTCCATCCCTTCTGGGCACAGGGACATTGATGCACATCTATAATCTCCTGATTTCTTTGCCAGGCTTCATTCTGGCCCCTGAAGTACCAGGAGAATGAGCCAGCAAGATGGAGAGCAGCCAAATCAGTCTCATTCTCTCTTTGATGCCTTCCTGCATGCCAAGCAGTGCAAAGAGGTCTTAAGCAGATTTGAAGAGCTGTGCAGTCATTTGAGCCTGGAACACACTGGCCAGATTCATTTCTATCACAAGCTCAAGTCTTCTCTCAATTATTGGAGTGCTAAGGCTTTGTGGACCAAATTGGACAAGAAGGCTGGACACAGAGACTATGATCAGGGAAGAGCATGTTCAAACACCAAGGTAAGAAGGCACAGCATGGTTGTTAAGTGATAGCCTGAGAAGGGTCTTTTTGATAGGTTTCCATATGAGATGCTGAGTCACTAGCATCTAGACCAGTGTTTCTCAACCTTGAGAACTTTAAGATGGATGGACTTCAACTCTCAGAATTCTCCAGCCAATATGGCTGGCTGGAGAATTCTGGGAGTTGAAGTCCACACATCTTAAAGTCTCCAAGGTTGAGAAACACTGGTCTAGACATTATAATGACCAGTGTCATGACTGGTGTCTGATTACAGGTACTAACTTTCCTTCAGCTGAAGTATGAAGGCACTAGTTTAATTCTGCCTTTCTGTATGTGCAGAGGTACAATATATGTCTGTATGTGTCACAATTATAAGTCTATAACTAGACATTATAATAGCTAGTTTCATACTTGTCTGGTTATTATTACTAAATTTCCTGCTGCTTTGGTATGAAGACATTAGTTTTGTTCTGCCTTTCCCTACATGCTGGGTTATAAGGGTTTCTGGTTCTTTGTTTACAAATGGTTTTTTTCATCCAGACACCCTCATCAAAAACTCACACCAATAACGATGACTGCACTTTTTTCAGTTTTATATACATTTTTCAAAGAAGGAAAGTATTTCCTCTAAAACTGCATAATTCTGCAAAATGGGGAAAAACTGAACTCTCTCAAAAGTACATTATGCATGTAAAAAATCAAAATGTAATTACACAAATATAACACCACTGGCTTTTTTTTACATAATACATGAATAAGCATTATTTTTGAGCAACAAAATTGTAGTTTCTCAGGAAACAAAAAAACTGAGACATAACTAAAATGAAAAGAAACAAGCACATCAAGAAAACTACAAGTATTTTAAATCTTTAAAATATTTCAAATATATTTGAAAAGAAACAAATATCTCAGGGTAACTGCAAGTATTTTAATCTTTAAAAATATGAACATTAATTGAAATTACAAAATCAGAACAAAGGAGTAATTAGCTGTTCTATGCACTTTGTGACATAAAGGAACACTAGCCATGAAACTCAAGGTCAGTTAGATTCCCCATTTAACAATTTGTCACAGATGGTTAATGCAAATGACATTCCCATCACATGGGTAACATGGGAAATATTTATTGTATATCAAGTTGGACATGTGTTGAAACAATTGTACTACATTTGTGGCAGCATGCATGGCTGATAACACTAGGCAGAAAACCTTGCCACATAATTAACTGACTATCTATCCTGGCCTCTAAATTTTTTAATCTCAGGAGTTAGTTTGTATTTCAGGAACTTTGCCTTTTTATTTTATTGCTGGGAAGCCACTATTCTTTATCCAGGTTTGGAGCTTTCCAAATATTTGATAGAGTAGAAAGTTGGAATGTATTTCAACAAAGATGGAAGTACTGTTTGAATTCTGGCTATGTGAACCTCATTACTGATAACAACTTGCAGGTTTATTCACATCCAGCTACTCCATGGATGCCTTTGCAAAGGGATCAGCTGGCTTATGTGTCCGATGATCAAGATAAGCCTTAAAGATATATTTGTGGCCCTGGGAGCAGAACTCAGCAGTATATAGCAGTCTTGCCTGGATCTGCAGTGATTTGTCAAGGGGCATAAGAAGCCTTGGATGTTTGGTTGCCTGAAGGCTGGAAATGTCATTTAATAATTTTTTTAAAAAAGTGGCCCAATTGTTTAAGCAACCAAGCATTTTTCAGTGCTTGCACATTAAAAACATTTCATTTCAATTACCTTTAATGTTGCTAAAATTCCAACTTTCATTAAGATTAAAATAGGGATTTTTCTCGTCTTTGAGTCAAGGGGAAGAGGTGGTCTGACTGAATAGAAGAAACCAATGGCATCATGCCGCTAAATTCCACAAGTCATAGGCTCCTTTAACTGTCAGGAGAATTCCTGCCATAAATTCCCTGCAACAAGTGAGCAATTTCTGTAAACACTAATTTATTATCAGGAAAGTTCCACTTTAACACAGGTAACATTTCCTTGTTCATAGGTAAAGGTAAAGGTTTCCCTTGACGTAAAGTCCAGTCGTGTCCGACTCTAGGGGGCGGTGCTCATCTCCGTTTCTAAGCCTTAGAGCCGGCGTTGTCCCTAGGGACACTTCCGGGTCATGTGGCCAGCATGACTCACGGAACGCCGTTACCTTCCCGCCGAAGCGGTACCAATTAATCTACTCACATTTGCATGTTTTCGAAGTGCTTGGTGTGCAGGAGCTGGGACGAGCAACAGGAGCTCACCCCGCCGCGCGGTTTCGAACCGCCGACCTTCCGATCGACAGCTCAGCGGTTTAACCCGCAGCGCCACCAAAGGAAAAATTCAACTGGGGAATTTTGGGCTCTGTGATGTCTCTCTTTATCCCATGGGCCATATTCTGGCTCCTGTTTTTATGTAATACCACTCAGTCTTGTGTAAGTTCCAGCGCTGTCTAACTGTATTGTCTTGCCTGCACCAAATTCTTTAACTCTGGCAGTTCACTGTGACAATTTTTTTCAGTGCCTGATAGTTGGGGCAGGGCCCTGTGGTCTTCGCTCGGCTATCGAGTTGGCTTTCCTTGGAGCACACGTTGTGGTGGTAGAGAAAAGAGAGGCCTTTTCCCGGAACAATGTGCTGCACCTTTGGCCTTTCACTATCCAGGACCTGCGGGCACTTGGAGCCAAGAAATTCTATGGCCATTTCTGCACTGGCTCCTTGGATCACATCAGTAAGTATGTTAGGAAGAATTCTCAAGGGCAGAATATGACGTGCTGTGACGATGGAACCAGCAATATCAGCTCAAAGAATCTGCAGAGGTCTTGGGAACAGGCTAGATTTCAGTAGGTGCAGGAAAAGGTAGTTGAAAGCTTGGCAAGAGAGCTCACTCATGTTAAAAACAAGCTACTGTAGTGCATCAAAGGGGATGCAAAATCACTTCTTGGAAAAACTTGCATGTCTCAAAATAAGAAATGCCAAGATTACAGAGAAACTGCACCATTGTGGGTCCCAATTTAGGAATGGTGGAATTCATAACAATAAATGAGCATAAGTAAATGCGTAGAATAATTAGCATTTGAAGAGAATTATGGCCAGAGGTGTGAGTTGCCTGTCAAGGATTTTTCCTGTCTTTTCACACTAAGGGCACCTTTCCTTCTCTTTTGGACTTAATTTGCTTATTGGATTCTACTTTGTTGTTCTAATCTTCCTGTATTTTCTGATCAGAGAACATCCCATATTGTATTCAGTTATTCTGGGGGCTTAGTGTCCTCCTTGTTAATGCTAAGGGAGTCTATAGGTTTTTGAAACCATGATGTCCTATCTTAGAGCGAAAAACCACACTGAGATGGTATCTTGGTCTCTAGTGTTTATTGTACTACTCTAGTAGACAGAAAATCCTGCCAAACTGAAAGGCCATGGGAAACCCACACAGATAAACCCAAAACTCAAGGTGGGTCTGCTCTGAGTTTCTTCAAAGGAAAGTTCAAAGCCTCTAAACTATGCATGCATTTCGCCCCCTGCATAGGGACCCCCTCCTGCTCACCATCAGTACTCATGACACATGATTTCTATATGAGCATAGAAATTTCGGGCTGTGGATACTTAAAAAATAATTTTGAAAAAAATGGTTCAGACCCACCATCTGTATGCGATTCATTGTAAAAGCCTGAAAAAGGTTGCAACTGCTTTAAGAAACCATGTGTTAAAAATAGCACAATTCTTCAAGCAGTTGCAACTTTTTTTCAGGCTCACTCAGAAGTCTAAAAAACAGCAGTCTTTTTAAAGACATCAAACACTGAAATAGACCCAGAAGAACAAGAAAAGTCTTACAAAAGATCTCCAAACACAGAAGAAAGTTCCAACCTTGAATGTATGGTATGGTAAATAGGCAAATAGATAAATAGACAGTAACTGTATGGTAAATAAGCAACAGTAACAGTATGCTCTCCCCAGCTCTTGCCAACCTAGCAATTCAAAAGCATGCAAACGCAAGTAGATAAATAGGTACCACTTCAGTGGGCTGGTAACAGCGTTCCACGTCTGTCATGCCAGCCACATGACCGCAGAAGTGTTTTCGGACAGCGCTGGCTCTTCGGCTAAGAAACAGAGATGAGCACTGCTCCCTAGAGCCGGACACGACTGTGCAGGGGAAACCTTTACCTTTACCTATAACAGTATGCTAAGTAGGCAAATAGACAGTAAATGAAAGAAGATCAAAGATGAGAGGTGTATACTGAAATTCTGTGCAGTAGAGATGTTAACATCCAAGATACAAAATAAGATATTTATTCTTTAAAAGAACCTCTATTATTAGAAGATGAAGTTAAATCATTACTCCTGTCAGAGTGCTATAGGAATTCATGGAATATCTATATAAATATGGCAAACCATCACAGCTGCCATCCTGACTTTTTTTTAATCACACCTTGCAAACACCCCTGAAAACAAGGTTGTATAGTTTCTCCTTATTTATTCAACCTATATGTTGAATATAGGGAAGAGAAGCTGGATTACAAGAAGATGTGGTTTTAAAATTGGAGGAAGAAGCATCAGTAGCCTATGTTATGCTGATGACACAATTCTAACAGCTGAAAATGCAAATGAGCTGGAAGTTCTAGTAAAGAATGTCAAGGGGCACAGTGAAAACATGGAATTAAGAATAAATATAAAGAAAACCTAATTAGTGATAACAGATACAGCTACCCACCTTAGAATACCCAATGAAGATATTGAAGTGATGGATAGCTTCTGCATTTTAGTGTCAACTATCAACAGTAAAGGAACCTGCAGTCAAGAAATTTATTATAGACTAACACATGATAGGTAGCAATGAAGGCCTTGGAAAATATATTCTGATGCCATGGCATATTTATATCTACAAAGATCAGAATCTTGCAGGCAAATGTTTTCCCTGTGATGCTCTATGATAGCAAAAGTTGAATTTTGAAGAAGGAGGATAGAAAGACTATTGATGCTTTAGAACTCTGGTGTTGGAAAAGACTCCTAATAATACTGTGGGTAGCCAAGAAAACAAACAAATGGATAATCGAACAAATGAACCCAGAGTGCTCATTTGTGGCCAAATGACCAGGCTCAAATTATCATATTTTGAACACATTATGCAAAAACTTAGCTTTCTTGAGAAGTATAGTATATAAAGTAGGGAAAGTTGGAAAGATAGAGAACAGAATGATCAGCAGCAAGGTAGATGGGCTCAATTACATCAGTGGTGGGTACACTGTTGGAAGACGTAAAGGGCCAGGTTAGGACAGGCCATCCTAGAAAAGTTTGTCTATGTGGTTGCCAAGAGTTGACACTAACTTCATGGCATGTAATCAATCAACAGATAGATGCTGGTTTTGCGTAGAGTCCAAAGCACCTTTTCTGAATAACTTTTGAATAATTTTGAAGTGCTTTCTGCCTTCTTTTTCCTGAAGTAGAAAAGGAGGTAGCTAAAGCCAGCTGCTGCATTTGTAGCAATGGGAGGTTAAATGTCAGTGAGTATACACAAGTCATCTTCTTCTGTTTTAACCAATTCTGACTGTACACTCCTATTGTATCTGCAGGTATCCGTCAGCTGCAGTTGATCCTGCTGAAAGTAGCCTTACTCTTAGGTGTCCATATTCACATTGGTGTACAGTTTAAGGGACTCATTCTACCAGCAGCAAACTCTCATGGACAGGGTGAGAATATCAATAGATCAGTTCTTCTGAGTATTTAAAGGCAGTGTATATTACTCAAGCTTGTTCTCCATCCCTTGTATGGCAAATGGAACAGCCTGTCCCCAGACATTTGAACCACCTGCTCCATATTATGCTTCTGAAGAGTTGTGAAAACATAACTTTTCAGGAGAGCATTTGGAGATGGGTAAGTATTATCCTACCCATGAATTATGGTGAACCAAGTGGGGGCTGCAGTTCATTGTTGTTACTGTTCGTTTTTAGTTTTAATCCTGTGCTGTGCTGGCTTGCTGTAAGGAATCCAGCAACGTAGAAACTAAAGAAAATAAATCAATATATAAACAGTGGGGTGTTTTCTTCAAACATTCAGGAGAAAAACTGCTGACTGAGATTCATGAACTCTTATTTGTACTGAGAATTGGCTTTTCTCCATAAATAATAGGTTTCCCTGCTGTCTTGCTTAAAATTGGGTTGTTTTTCTGCTGCATGAAGATAAAATGCAGAGACGTGATGCAATTGAAACATTTGGGGCTAAAAAGATTGTATCCCTTGGGCCCTGATATAATCCCAACATTTATCTGCCCTTGATAGTATTGTGCAGGACAAAATGAACTCAGATTTACAAAGGTATATTTGGGAGGGTCACTCAGAACTTCATAGTGAGAAACTGTTCCATGATTATATTCTGTTTGGCCTGAAGACGTTCAGACTTTCCGTATAAATAAAAACAGAAAGAAATTGGCACTGGTTGCTTCCCCCCCACCCCCCACCCCCCGTAATTTCTGGTCTCTTGGATCACTCATAGCTCTGAAGCATTAACTTGTAAAACAATTATAGTTTTGCGATTTTTTTTTAACCTTGTAATTTATGGCTAGAGGTCTCTCTGCAAGCAACATCCCATCTCTCTAAGCAAATGGGTGAATTAATTTCACATTGGACATTAGGGTGTCCTTAGCAAGGGCCAAGACAGGCTGGACTGTTACCTGCCTTTCCGTCAGCCATGGTCTTTGAGCCAGCAAAACATGCCTCTGCTTCCTTTATAAACACGCATGCCTGGGGAAAGGAGTCTATTTGCTGTCATCATGGCAAAAGTCTTGATTTCATCTTTACATTTCAGCCAGTGGTTGGAAAGCAGTGCTGCATCCTGGCTCCTCTCCCCTGAGCCAGTTTGAGTTTGATGTCCTCATCTCTGCTGGTGGTGGAAGGTTTGTGCCAGAAGGTAAGGTAGGCAGTCAGGCACAGTCTATCTCCAAATTGTCCTCCTTCCGTGAATGTTGCGTGAACATTCGCCAGTCAGTAGATGGGCAGAACTGGGGGAACATTAATGAAACAGCTCCAGATTAGAGACTTCTTAGTATAATTTCATTATTTGGAAAAGCTGGTGCTCCGGCTGAATGGGACCCTGCTACTCTAGCTTGTAAAGAGTAGGTGCCCTTCTTTGTTCTGAGCTGAGTGCTTAATGGTACCAAAAACTGAAGGTGAATTTTCTGATTTAACTGAGATTAGTTCAATTCACTGCAAAAAATTGCAGATACCTGTGATTGTGGACATCTCCTCAAACCTCATTTTTTGTCATTGTAAATATTGTTCAGAGAAGTCATTTTTCCAATGTTTCAAATAGTAAAAAACCCAAAAAGTTTGTATCAAACTTAGCACTGAACTCTAAAAGTTTATGAAGTGGAGAGAGTAAATTGAAAATTGCCTATATAACAGTATTTTTTTTGTCAAATATAAGTTGCTTGGAGTATTATGAACTAAACAGTGCATGAGGAGTATCATGTTATCATTATCTTTAAATTGTGAGGCGAAGATTGCCCATGGTTTTAGAAAGAGGGATCTTCGGTTTCTTTTTTAGCATCTCTTCTCAATTTTGCTCAATGACTCCAGCAGATTCTGTGAAATCTTAAATATGAAGATAAGAGTCGTTGTCTAGCTTAGGCTAGTTTTTTGCTTTAGTATCTGTGCTGCACTTGTTGTCAATAGCAGATATCATTTTAAAAAATTCCAAAAGTCATTTTGCCTTCAGCAGGAGAGGAAATTAAAAGCAAAATAGAAAGGAAAGTTCTTTGTAGATGCTTCAGCACCTATAGACTAGTTCTGCTTACATCCTTTACTAGCGTATGTTGAGCATTTCCAGTAATGGCCTGAGTTTGTAGTCATTCCCTGTCTGGAATTGTTCATTTCCCACTATCTGATTCAATAGTAAATTGTTTTTTTCAGGTCTTCCCTACATCCAGACTCATTTTCTTGCATGCCAGTCATAAGAAGCAAAAATGACACCCTCCATACCAGGGTGCTGCATCTTCTCCAAAGGCTTCCTCATAATTATATAATTCTCCTACGCTGTGTTCAGTTTTTAAACTGGTAACTGACATCAATGCATTTTACTGTATTTTAGATAACTTTTACTCCACTTTTTGGGGCATTAAGGCAGTTATTGCATACAGTAAGAACATGGAGCAATAACATTAGTGCTTATAGATTGGGGGTGCAAAAATATGAAAAACCACTAGCTCTTCTCAGCAAAGAGGCAGAAAAACTCTAACTCTTGATCACTGAGATTTTTGCAGCCCAGATCTGCTAATCCTAAACAAAAATCTCAGTTACTAGCATTGCACAAAATATTTGCATTAGTACTAATAGTTGTAGGAGAGCCAGTGTGGTATAGTGGTTAAGGCACCGGGCTAGAGACTGGGAGACCATGAGTTCTAGTCCCACCTTAGGCACAAAGCCATCTGGGTGACCATGGGCCAGTCACTCTCTCTCAGCCCTAGGAAGGAGGCAATGGCAAACCACTTCTGAAAATCTTGCCAAGAAAATTGCAGAGACTTGTGCAGATAGTCTCCAAGAATCAGACACGATTGAATGGATAAAAATAAAGTTGTAATAGATAAATATTTGCTAAAGCGGAGCTACATTAAATTATTTAAATGCTGACCAGAAGAATATTTTTAGGGACTGTCTTAAAACCAAAAGCAATTGAGTTAATATTCTGGAGGTGCAGGGCCACCAAAAAATGGCACTGTCCACCTTGTGTACCTTCACTACAGAAAATGCAGTAACAAAGAAGCCTGGATTTATCATATTGGAGTTGGTAGAATCTGATTACCTTCTGAGCATGATTTGCTCTATATTAGTGTTTCTCAACCTTGGCAACTTGAAGATGTGTGGACTTCAACTCCCAGAATTCGCCAGCCAGTCCACACATCTTCAAGTTGCCAAGGTTGAGAAACACTGCTCTATATGTTTCACGACGCTCTTTTCCATTCTTACCCTGACCATTTCCTGAATTCCTCCTCTTTTTTTTCAGGGTTGATGCAAGGTTCTCTTGTATGTTTTCTCATAGGCTTTAAGAGGAAGGAGACACGTGGGAAATTGGCCATTGGCATCACCACCAATTTCGTAAATAACCATAGCAGAACTGAGGTGGAGGTGGCTGAGATAAGTGGCGTGGCTCGCATCTACAACCAGAAATTCTTCCAAAATCTCTATAACAAAACAGGTGAGAGTTTACACTTAGCTTTTAGCCCCCATGGTTTTTCATCATGCCTTGAAAACTGTGAAATTTCATGGTTTGTAATGAGCAGAAACAGAGAAGGTGAGTCAACAAATAGATCAAACTGTTTCTTTTATCTTTTGGAACAGTCATTAGGATCCTTCCATTTTTCTTTGAATTTCAGATGAAGTAGAATAAAATATGCAACAATATATAAATGTGATTGTTTGGGGGAATAAGCCAGGTTGGGTTTTCTTGTCCTATAATTTATATTGCTCTGTTACTTCTGATTATTTTTAATGCCAGTTACAGAAAAACATAAATACATATGATCCCAAGGGATGTTCTTATCTATTTAAGCATCTTGTTTCCTGCAATAGATAGCCAGAAGTCTATAAGTTTGCCTGCAACTATATTAATCTGTAGACAACTGATCCCACAAGTAGTTCATAGCCTTTGTGGCAGTTACCCATCGGCAGCCTTCTTTTTATGAATGTGATTGTCTTCCCTTAAAGCTGTCTATCTATAACTTTCTCCTTGTGGTTGAACAATATTAGGTATTGATTTGGAAAACATTGTCTACTATAAAGATGACACACACTACTTCGTCATGACAGCCAAGAAGCACAGTTTGCTAAAGAAAGGAGTAATCTTAAATGTATGTATGACAGGCCTTGAAAACCTTTTCAGGTACCGGGGTCCATCACAACATTTTGAGTAATGGTGCAGGTGCCATGAATGAATCAATACTTTAATAAGTGATCATTTTAAAATTGCCACAGTCTCACAGGATCTTTGCCATTTTGAAACTTGTTTATTTTTATTTATGGGGAGGGGTAGACCCAACGATAAATCTTGTCTTAAGTTGAACAAGATGACTTAGTATCCTTTCTAACTCTATAGTGTGATTCTATGTTGCTGACCCCTATGTGAGGGATGGAATATTCACATCCAGCAAATTGAAAGTGAAGAAATTGAAGATCTCCAATTACCTTTTTAATTAATATATTTTTGATCTATTGGGCTTAAAGATGATTTAGGCAACTTGTTTGGGGAAGGGGGAATTAAGGTTTGATTTGGCCTTAGTAGTTTGTGGAGAACTGTCAGTTTATTGAAAACACACAAGTGAACTGAGCTTGTAGCTAAGTGGTATGTAATGTATGTTTCACTTAATGCAGCAGAAAAATGTCTTCATAAATTTGAAATCTAAACAAGGGTTTTATGTGCATTATCCCTGAATAAGAGATGAAATACAAGTCAACATAATTAAGGTTTAAATTAATTGCTGAACTATAACCTTTGAAACTGGGGGTGTATTTTGAATTTTCCATGAGGGGAAAGATCACAGTCCTTCAAACACAAAAGTGGCATGTAATAACGAAGGATTCTCCGTGCTAGTTCTCAGTTTGCAGATGGAATATTCAGTGAGCGTTTAGCTGTGTGCAGGAATACGCATACTCACAGTGCAATGCAATTAAAACTTTACTGTTTGCATAAGTTGGTTCCTTAAATTACCTCTAATAAATGCATTCAATGATCAATTGTTATTTATCACAGCTAAAATTCCTAAATTTTGATGGGGCACAAATTTAGAATGTATTTAATGTACACTCTTATTTGTATTGATTTCATGCTGAAACTTGGATACCAGATAAAATCAAAAAGTAGACAATGCATAGAAATGGAAATGGCATGCAAGGAAAAAGAACTGGAGGTACAACAGTGTGTCACCCTCACCAATAGCTATGGGGAAAAGTAATGATGCTTCATTACTTGAGGGAATGTAGATTGTGCATCTGTCTGGCAAGCAGGCTACACACACATTAGACCTATTGCCTTATGACTGCTTTATGACTTCAGGAAATACAACTCATCGCTCTTTAATTAAAATATTATTGTTATAGAATAGTTTTTTAATCTATATATTTCTAGGACAAGCTGGACATAGAGAGCTTACTCTCTCCAGAAAATGTGAACCAGGAAGCCCTTCTCGCTTATGCCAAAGAGGCTGCCAACTTCTCCACCAACTACCAGCTGCCCAATTTGCAGTTTGCACTGAACCATCACCACCGTCCTGACGTTGACATGTTTGACTTCACCTGCATGAGCCGTGCAGACAATGCAGCTCTGGTGCGTGACTGTAATGGCACTAAGCTACTCATCGGGCTGGTGGGGGACTGTCTGGTAGAGGTAAGTGCTGCCTTAATATGACTAGAACTAACATCTGGACAGGGCCTTTTCACAGTGGGAGAAAATGTATTTCCAACCTATTTGATTGGAATTCCCATTCAGTTAGAGACAGCATTTCCCAACCTGGTATTAGTTTACAACTCTAGCCCTAGTTTGGGAGCTGAAATCCAACACATCTGGAAAGCAGCTGGTTAGGGACAACTGAGCTGTGCTACTTCAGAATATATAGGCAGAGGAAGCTTGTATTACTGAACGCTCATCTGCTAAAAATTTTCTAGGCTAATTGAGAATCCTTGGCTATAGCCAATCTTCCTTTACAAGTTTGCTGTCCCCATTGTTTTATGTAGGGGAGATTTTGTATGCTTTTTAATGCAGAGATATCCCAGGAAGGCTGCATCTTTTTACTTTTTATCAACAGTTGTTCTCCCATTTCCATTATTTCTGAAAGTTACTCAAAAGTTATGGAAATGTGTAAATAAAACTAAGCTGCTTGGAAAAATCTGCCGAGTGTCAGCTGTGTTACAATGGGAACTATTATAGAAACCTTATAGCAAGCAGAATGGTTGTTTTTGAAAGGATTATGAAAACCCAGACCCAAGCAGAATGCAGTTTTTTTCCCCCACTGTGCATTTTTCTCAGACATTTCTTCACTAGTGCTTGACAAGAGGCATATCATTTGGTGATTAGTATATGAATACAGTTTTGCTTTCAGATTTCATGAGGCCGAAGTGTCTCCTTTTGCTGGATAGAATATGCATGGTTTTTAGTTTTGCATATTGGCTTGTTTGTCTTTACCATGTAGCTTTAACCCCCAGAACTCAGCTTGCCAGCTAACATTAAATGGGAAGGGGTCCCATGGAAAGCAAGTGTCTCCCCAACTCATGCACTCCACAGTGAGACAGTTGTAAGCTAATGGCAGCATCAAGATTCACATCCAGATCTGATTCCTGTTGCATTTGTCCGGTTTCAATGACCTTGGAACTTTGAGTCATTGCGGGGTATCCTGCAGACCATGGTGCTGAGCAGCCAGAATTCTTGAACTCCTTTTTGTTTGTTTGTTTTGTTCTCCAGCCATTCTGGCCCTTGGGCACTGGTGTGGGCAGAGGTTTCTTGGCAGCTTTTGATGCTGCTTGGATGGTAAAAAGGTGGGCCTCAGGAGTATCCCCACTGGATGTGCTGGCTGAGAGGTGAGCATATTGAGAAGTATGTATTTCCAGAGTTAGGATGCACAAGAGAGAGTGTATGTGGTTTTAGTAAATCTTTACCTTTTTATTCTGTTGAAAGCTGGAGCATGCACCATATTTCATCTTCTGTTCTGTTAAAAAATGGAGTGCTCTAAAATTTCTCAGAATATTCCAGGTGGAAGTGTTTTGTTTCTTGCTCAAAATATTTCTTTTCCATTTGACACATGGTCCAGTTATCTATTTTAGACCCACACTTGCCTGGGTCAATCAAAAATGGCATGCAACTGTTGGGCCTTTCCCTTTCTACTGGACCTTATTTGGTAATAGAAATGATGGAAGAATCATTTAAGAAAAACAAAGATAAGCTACCAAGAGAAGATGGTGTTTAATTTACTTTATTATTATATTTTTAATAGAAGAGAATGTATGTAGCTCAGAGTTGAACTGTGGAGTCTTTGGTGCTCCCTGGGCTTGGCTGTTTGCTTGCAGATGTTTCATTACCCAACTAGGTAACATCATCAGTGCGAGTGAGTGTGGGATTTGCTCCCTGTTTATATACAGTAGCTTGCCCTGCCAGTGTTGGTGGGCGTGTGGTTTTCTCCTTGGTAGTTCCTTGATTGGGGTATTGTGTTCTTATTATATTTCTATCCTGACTTTTCTCTGGAGGCATAAGCTCAAGGTGGCATATATGTGCATGCTGGATATTCTCTTGTATCCTCAAAACTGTCACACTTGGAGGTATTTGGCCTGAGTGGTCCAAAATCATCTGATAAGTGCATTGTTGAAGGGGGATTTGAACACCCCATTTTCAGCTCCAGCACATGTTCTGCACTAGACTCCCCATTAAAAAAAAAAAAAAATTAGCCAAAGTGATTACAGAATAAAAGCCCGGTCCAGAAACATCCTTTGATTTTTAAATGCTGTAGCAAATACTTCCTCTGTGAGGGGCTAGAATACATAAATGAAGGATGTTTAACTGTAGAGTCCTTTGCAGTCCCATTTGAGGCCACAGATACTCTATGCAGTTGGGTATCAAGCTACACCCTCACAGGCATTAACTGCCTTCTGCGGCTGTATTACCCACAGCTAAACCGTTTTCGTATGTATGTATGTATGTATGTATGTATGTATGTATGTATGTATGTTAAACAGCAGCTTTGAATGCTGTGAATTTTAGCAGGTAGAAGTGTAATGGGAGAAAGGAAGGAGGTTTTTCTTCTTTTTAAAAAATCTTCCTCTTCACCTTTTACTTGTTCGATATAATCCCCAGCGAACTGTTTTTGGCCTGGTTTGGAAAAAAAAATCCTATTTTTTTACCTGTGAAGGAAAAGAGCTGGTTGGAAACAGGGAACATTCTCAGTAGAAAAATGGATGAACGGAAACAAAACGGCTAAGCAGTAGCTTCTTGTTTCTCTCTCCAAACACAACCCTTTGAAAGCTTGCAGAGCTATCAAGGAGATCATGGGTGTGTTGCTTAGGGGCCTGGAGCATAGACTGAAGGACAGGCTAGGTTAATGGAGGAAGCTTAGGATCACATGAGTATATAGGAAAACAAATGAATGCTCCCCAGAATGTAGGATAACATATTGATGTTCCTGATGGCTGCAAGAATGAGGAAAAATGAGTTAGGAATGACTCTTGTGAAAAGAGACAAAGAAGGGGGAATGTAGTTATGCCCGAGATGCCTCCAGGCTGATTCTGATTTCCAAGTATATAATGTGCCTCTTCATTCATGGACTCAAATGGAATCTTTCCTGCTTAATCCCCACCCAGAGAAAGCATATATCAGCAGCTGTCACAGACTTCACCTGACAACACAAACAAGAATGTTAATCAATACAGCATTGATCCCACCACACGATACCAAAACATCAACCTTCAGGCAATCAAGGCCTCTCAGGTACTTTGCTCACAAGCAGAGATGGAGGAGAAAGTGCAGTTGCTTTGTCCTCCTGATCACTGGCATTATTTTTAATTCTTCTCTTTGTATTAGTTCCTCTGTAAAGCCCCAGCTTTCTCCTTTGCAACTTGACACAACACAGCAGTCTTTACCACCCTGACCCAGGATGCAGCAAGAAACAAAAAAAGTATAAAGTGGTGCTATTTATGATTGCAGGACCTGTAGAATACTCTTCCCTGCAAGATGTTCTTACTGGCTATTCTGTGATTTAAGTTTGGTCAGTTGGATAATTGGTGCATTTTCCAAACAGGGAAGACAGGGATTTCAGGAGTTGAATGGATGTGGAGAATATAGAGATTAGCTGGGGGTTCTGTTCAGGATCCAAGTCATGTCAATGATAGCAAATAATAGGTGCATCTGTTTTCAGGTTCATAAACTATACATTGCGGGAGACATTGAAATGGAGCAGAACAAGAGAAGAAGTGCCAGCCCAGAGCTAGTCTGCAAAGGCAAGTTTGGGTAGCTTTCTTCCTAGCCTCCAGCTATAAGGATCCCATTGTTCATGCTCACTCCTTTCTTGTTTTGTCCCAGTGGCATCTGTGGCCATGCAGATTCTTACATGTGAATGATTGAACTGTAGAACTGTAGACCTTGGGAGTCATTGACTCCAGGCTTCCCACTTCCACTTAGTGCAGACTCTGCACTGTAGAATGCAGTTGCAACAAATTTACTAGATGGCTGTCCAGACCATTCTGTGTAGGAGACTTCTTCACCTTCCAAGTAAATGTGTTTCATCATTGAATACCTTCTCCCGGACCTGCTGAAATTTGCTTTCTTGCAGTTTCCACCTCTTGGCCGTCTAGTACTTTTTAATCTGCCTTATCATTCTGCTTGCTGTTCCTTCCTTAGGACCTGCCTCTAAACTAAATAGTTTTGGGTGTATGCTGCTTTAGGGGAATATCATGTGATTCTAGAGAATTTTTGTATATAACTCTATTGGCTTTCCTATAGGCAACATTGTTGCACAGGTCTTCACCTGGCTGGTTGAACCACTGTTCAATACATTATAATAACAATACAGTAGTACAATAACCGGCTTAAGGGGTATCAGTTACATAAACTTTGTCTGGTTTCTCTTGGTAATTGTAGTGATTTGCTATTTGACAGCCATTGACAAAAGAAGAAGGACGCTGGTATGCTCAGAAGCTTTTGCTTTATAAATTGAATGAATGAGTGACTGAGTGAAAAAAATCTGTGACTGGAGACATCTTGGGAACTGGACACTCTTATAAGTAAATATAAATTCTCTTTTCTCTCTCTAATACCCCCCTCCCCACACCCCCACTCCAGACACCAGCAGAGCCTATGAGGAGCTTCTTAACTGGTGTCAAGCAAACACAGCCAGTTACCATAGCATCAAGGTAGAAGACTTTACACACTCCTGGAAAAGTGGACTGGCTCTGTGTGCCCTCATACATCACTTTCGCCCAGATCTCCTGTGAGTTTCCCTCGTGGGAAAGCTGAAGGGAAAGAATACTTGGTAATATTGGGAAAGGCTAAAGATGTGTTGGAATAAAGTTCTCTATATAAAGGTCTATAAAAATATCGGAGAGGAAAAAGTTTCTGCTTGAAGCTTCTAGAAGTTGAATCCAGAAGTTGGGGTTAGATCACTTTATAAGCTTCAGTTTTCAGCTCATGTTCGTTTTTGCTACCATCTGTCAACAAAAGGAGTTATTTCCTGGTAATTTGTGGAACAAACTTCATAGAACAGTGGTGGAGTCCCCACTGCTGGAGGTTTTCAAGCAGAGTTACTCTGATTATCTGCCAGAAACATTTTAGGGGATTTTTTCCTGAATAGATGTTGGACTAATGACCTATAAGGCCCCTTCCAGTTCATAGATTCTATGATTCCAAAACTTTGGTTCTCCAAGCTTTCATCTATTTGTTTATAGCATTTGGCCGTTACTTTATTTAGTGGCAGACTTTTCCAATAATAATTCTGTAATAATAACTCATTTATAAAAAACATACTTTAAATGTCTTAAGCAGGTCTATTCAGCTTTAGTGTATTTGTACACACACTAATATACAGAATCTTTCTTTGCTGATATGGAGGACTCCAGATCTCCTTCACTGAATTATGTTCACTCCAGAGAGAGTTAATTGATATATGCCCTGCATTAACTGATTTCTCTTTATTTGTTGCATTGAAGATCAGGTATGTATGAGGTGATGTGCAGTTATGAATGTGATCTCTTGTGGGGTTTTGTCTGTGGTAGCTTATTCACTTATACAACTCATACTGCAGTCAGCAAGTGATGGATGTGTGTGAAAGAATCAGGCACGTACATGACCCACTGAACTATTGCCTTAATAGATCTCCATCGCCGACTTGGTGGTTTTCCTCAGTTCTGGGAAGTTCAGTACAGATCGGTACCAACTATTTCTTTTTCTTTTATATTGGAGTTCCAGGCTCACAGTTCCCTATTGCTACTATTGCAGTCAAGATTTTGTTGTTTTTACTTGTACATAGGTCTACTCCCAAAATACATTACAGAACCAAATGCCTTGGGTAGCTTTTCTTTTGGCTGGAGATTTAGAACTAACAAAATTTATCATACATGAGGGACAAACTAGGCCATGTATAGAAAAACTTTGACTGTGGGTAACTTTTGCCTTAATAACTAAAAGCTCCTGTGTCTGAGCCTTTCCCCCAGAGCATAATTTATTTCACAATGTACTGCTTATTAAAGTCAAAGAGGATAAGGGAAATGATCCTAAATATGAAATGTGGACATAAGCTTTAATGTAGGCAATTATTTATTTGTATTGCAAAATTGTTTTCTTCTCTGAATGTTTCTCTGTTGCAGGGAGGTGATGGGATTAGTAGCTGCAGGGCCTGGGACTTCACAAACAGGGAACAGTTGCTTCTCAATCCTGTCTGCCAGATCTTGATAGGATGGCTACAGGATTTGTTTCACCATATTTGGTGCTCAGATGACTTTAGCAATCAACCTCTCATCTGGTAATAGTCTGATTCTCTCACAGGAAGGAGGGCTGGTTGGTGTTTGGCAACTGAAACCTATGCTACATTTCTGAGAAGAAAGAAAAAGAAAAGCAGCTTCCAAGATTGCTTGCTGGTGTGTAGCCAGCTCATCACACAACTTGTTAGCAGCTGGCAATTACTGTAGATGTACTTCTGAAGAAACCTTTACAGTTTTTTTCACTTTCTAGTTAAGATCAGTGATTGACTTTATTTATTTATAGCAGTTTCCTATGTGTTAAAACAAAGGTTCACAGAAAGGCATATCTGTTTAAAACAAAGCAATTCTAAGATGGTTTTTCCACTCAGGCTTATGATATACAAGGCAATTGATAATGGCTTCTGCTTCCTTTTTGTCTCTTCAACAGAGTCTTCAGAAATGGATATTGATGGAGAAAACATCCTTCACAGCTGGGCTAAGACAGATTAGTCATTGTAACTTGTTTCTTCCAACTGTAGGGACTTCAACTCATTGGACCCAAAGGACCCTATTGGAAACAACCAACTGGCTTTAGATGTGGCTGAGCAGGAGCTAGGCATTTCTCCAGTCCTCTCCAGCACTGAAATGGCTTCAGTGTCTGATGATGAGCAGCTTGGCTTGATCACCTATTTGAGCCAATTTCATGATGCCTTCAGGACCACTCCAGGTAGAATGTCCCAAGGAATCCAGTTCTGAGTGCAGCCAGGGAATATTTAGCATGGGCAATCTGATAAACCTTTGTAGAGAAATGACAGCCCAGCCCTTCTTAGATGAAGCCTTGCAGTATGCACTAAATGGGAAAGAACAGAGCTAGATCAAAGTAGAGGCCTGTCTAATTCAGCATCTTTCCCCCTGCAATGATCAATCAGATTTTTATGGGGGAATCATATGTTAGACATGAAGGTAATAGTTTTTTTCCACTGTGCTACTATAACAGCTGTTACTGAAAAATGTGTATCCTGTTCCTGGAAATAATACATAGCTATCCTAACTGGTAGCCATAGGTAGCCTCATCCTTCATGAATTTGTCTAACACCTTTTTAGGTCCTAGTTAGTGGCCATTACCATACTGTGTGATTGTGAATTCCATAGTAGTTGAGGAACCAGTGTTACTGGAGAATCAGATAAAATGATAATGGAAAGTTACAATGGTTCATTTGCTAAATCTCTGTTCCTATGCCTGTTATCTTCTTGTCATCTTCTTGTCACCACTGCAGTAGACATGGAGGCATTATCATTCAGAGTTATCACACCTCTTTATTAGGTTTAATAATGCAAATATATTCATCAAGCTTGATTCAGTACCAGAAAATACCATATTCTCTCTTGTAGAATGGAAGGAGAAAATAGAGAAGCCTCTTGCAGAGCGTGGGACCAAAAGTGCTATCCTCTTTCTTAGCAAGCTACAGAAGAGTTTGTCTCTCTCACGCAAGCGGAACTTGGTGAGTCTGTTTCCCATCAGAGTCTGAGAGACTGTAAGAGCAGACATTCCCAGCTCCTTCTATTCCTGCCATCTCATCAGAGATAAGCAGCATGGGGTTTAAGTATGTTCTGGAAGTAAAGGGTCCTGAACCTTCTCTCTTTACTGGCATTTCAAAGATGCAACATTTGATTGTAGGAGAGCAATACCTGGGATGCAGAATCCAAGAAGTTAAAGCAAGTAGCTGGGGTAAGTTCTCCCATCATTGTGTTTATTTCATTTTTAATATCATCCTTCCTCTTGAAAGAGATAAGGATAGTAGAACAGCAAATATTCAGTGTCACTATATAAACTATTTATTTATTTATGTCCTGCCATTCATGGGGGCGTACATAGAAGTCCCTCTTTCCCACAGATATTTTTTTCCCACAACAGGAAACTTGTGAAATAATACTAATACTAATACTAATATCCCATGTTTATTTTCTACAAGTGAAGGAGGTATACATAATGCTCCTGCCTCCTATTTTCTCCCAAGTCACCCAGTGAGTCTCCATGGCTGAGGTTGGGCTTCAGCCTTGGTTTCTCTGGTCCTAGTTCAGTACCTTAACCACTACACCATACTGATTCTATCTTAAAACCAGCCATCTAGAACGGGTGGAGAATCTGTGGCCCTCCCATATCAATTCACAGTGTTCCTATCTGGAATGATCTGGGATAATGGAATTGACATCCAACATATTGGACTAATTTTATATTATTTTATTTGGGATTATTTCTGTGTGAAAGGGGTTGTGTTGTCAATATTATCAAGAAACCTACAACAACAACAATAATAAATCACCCTTCAACAACCCTTGATAGTCAGCCCTAGAAGTTATCATAGGCAAGGATATTATGATTAAATGTAAATTTTGTTACACTCTGTCCTGAAAATCCTTTTGATGCTAGAATTTAGTTATGTTTGGTTTTTAGAGAAGTGTGGTATTTCAGATCCAGAATAGATCTTTATGGGAAGGAAGGAAGGAAGGAAGGAAGGAAGGAAGGAAGGAAGGAAGGAAGGAAGGAAGGAAAAACTTCCATTATATGCCAATGATGGAACAAGTATTCCTAGTAGGTAATTTATGGAAAAAATGAGTCTTCGTTGTTTAAATCATCGTAATAGATGGTATACATTTTCTGGCTTTGGAACACAAAGATGGAAAACCCAGTACACATAATTTATGAACTTTTGAGCAGCTTTTGTGTGATTAATATGTTTAACTCTGCATCCAAATCCCAGTGGTTAAGCTCCACCTGTGAAAATTGGAATTCAAATGTCATTTGACAAATTACGCCCTCCAGCTTCTGAGCCACTCAGTTCCAAATTAACTTTGGCAAGGACAGTAAGAAGATTCATTATCAAATCTCAGTTGAGACTTGTTCAATTCATTTCCCTCTACAAAGCTATTATACCACAGTTCTGGCTTGTGGGAAATTCTTGTGCCTGAGATGTGCTTGTGTGATTGTGCAAAACAACTGCCAAAAGTTTGGATGCTGCCCAAGCTGTCTGTTATTCTGCCAGAGGTCAGGACACTTGTTTCCCTGTTTAGCAAAAGCCTCTCTGAAACAGCTGTTGGGCCAGGTGTATGAGGAAGAAGCCGGATGTAACCAGATAATGAATGAAGATGCTATTACATTCCACTAGTACAGTTACATCCTATCAGGAAGCTCAACAGCACTTTTCTCTTGAAGTTCAGACACTCCCAGGAAAAGATTACTTTGATGGATGTTTCTGATGGATGACTCTCTAGTGGAGCTGTCTCCCTAAAGATTTTGCTGCCTTATTTTGAATTAAGTTACTGGAGTTTAACATATAAAGCTGTCTGAAATATGTCTGTAGAAACCTAGAAACCATAAGTGACCATGGGTTCATCTAACCTAGCATTGTGATAGTGACTGGTAGCAGCTCTTCAGGATTTCAGACACTCATTTTTTCAGCCCTTCCCGTGAATGCTGGGACTTCCTTCATATTCCACTGTGCCTTATTTCATTCAAAATGAACAAGGTCATGCTTAACTGTCAGATTAAGAAACCCAAAGGGCATTTTTCTTTACATTTTAGATCTCTCTCTCATGCCCACCTCTGACTATCAGATGCCATTCATAACTGGCATCTTTTACTAAGTGTCTACATTGCAACTGGAGAACAGTTGTACTATGACATCTGTTCTCTGGATCATAGTACTGGGATTTCTGGGTGGTAGACAGAGCAATTATTCCTGATACTGTTAGCACCTGAGTTGTTCACTTTGCTACCCAGTGCAATTACCCATTTTGTACATCGCTTACACCCCATTAACTGCCACACCCTCATTCTTTGTTGGTTCTGTGACCTGGGTGATCCATGAAACCTGGAGTACAGATCAGCAGATGAGACCTTGTCTGAGGAGGGAGCCTGCTTGAGGTTTAGGACTGCTCAGAATGCATGGCCCTAAGGAAAACCATTGATCTTCTGATAGAATCTGCCTGTCTGCCCTGTGAGGAGCAGTGATGCCTGCTATTTCTGTGGAGACCATGTCTACATCCTGGAGCGGGTCAGTGCGGAAGGGCGCTTTTTCCATCGAGGCTGCTTCAAATGCCACTGCTGCAAAATAACATTGTGGCTAGGAGATTTTGTCTTCAACGAAGATGATGGTGAGTAGAGAGAACAGTTTGGAGCCAGTTGGCAAGCGTGACAGACACAACCATCCAGGGAGAGAAGAAATGGTTTGAATTGTCTGAACTCTGATTGGCTATCTTGTTTTGTGTTTTGTTTTTGATGTCTCCAGACAGAGTTTTAGAGCAGAGGTGTACAGCCAAAAGCCCCAGGGCCTTATGCCCAGCTGCCTTAGAGGTGGTCCCCAGAGATTTCCAAGAGTTGATAGTGGGGGAAATTATTAAATAATTGATTGCAAAGGAATAATAATTTTTCATGAATTATATGTAAATGTAATCAAATCAAAATTAGTCCTTTTCTGGTCCCACACATTGTTCTTTGGTGTGCTGACCTTGCTACCCTACTCAAAGGCCAACTGTGGCCCTCAGCCTGGAAAATATGCACCCCTGTTCCGGAGTCTGCCGTCATTGCATCCTCCTTTTATTTAGTCCTGAGGAGCTTGAATCTACCCTCATAGCAGCATTTCTGGTTAGGCCAAATGAATTGCAGTCACATATACCTTGACCTGGTTGTTTCTTCTTAGGCAACTTCTACTGCATGTTGCATTCCTCAGTCTCATCAGACGTGACTACTCCCAGCAAAGCCTCTGTCAAAGAAGCATATGAGGTAAGTAGGCTGCCTGCCTTTCCAGAATCTGACTGAATGTTAGAGCAGAGCAGGAACAAGCAGATAATCTTGAAAGGGTTGATGTAAATGGTAGGGTCTTTTATGTGGTTTTGAGTTAGGGATGACCGATGATTTGTCCAAATTGCTGACAGTGCTTAAGCATGTGGGGTGATTAAAACAAAACAAAACAAAACAGCACAGAGCTTCAAAAGAATATCTCTAGACATGCAATGGAAAATATGATTAATATAAGAAGGTGTAAGTTATTTTCATCTTGGGCAACACAAACCTAATTTCCCATATATTCTGAGCAGGATCTCAGCTGTGAGTTACTGACCAAGAAACTGATTACATGGCCGTGTGGGTAGCAAAGTTAAACTGGTGATTTGGTGTGTGGCTACTCTGAAAAAAAAAGAAAAAAAAAGAATTCTGCAAGAAAGAAATCAAAAGCAAATTTGCCAGTGTCATAATGCCTTTATAGAAATCTACTATACTTCTGATCATTGTGTTTCCCCCCACCCAAAAGAAATGATTGTGTCTGAATACCACTGTAAGGTTAGAATGTTAGCTTATTGTGACAAGCAGTTGGATGCTGATACTGCTTGTTTGCTCCTGCTTTGTTCTACCTCTCCATATTATTTCTTTGAGCTATATCTCCCCTTTAATTCAGGAGCTCCAAGCAGTGTCCATAACACCCACTCCTTCTATTTTTCCACATGACAATAACTCTGGGCCGAGAAGAATGATCGGCCCTGAGTCATCCAGTGAGCTTCCATGGCTGAGGGTAGTCTAGAACGTGGATCTCCCCAGTCCTAGTCCAATATTTCAACCCCAACACCAGAGTTGCTTTAGTTACAGGAAGCACGCAGATACTGTTGCATTAATGACCTGCTTGTGGGCTTTCTATCCAGAACCTGTTTGGCTACTTTGATACAGAGTATCAATTTAGACAGACTCTTCAGATGTTTTTATATACCTGCAACTCACTTGCTTACAAACCCGTTGTGTTTGGCTTCTGCAGGATTCATCCTATCTGGACAGTCCATCAGATAAAGACAGTTTAGACTTGACTACTGAAGAGGATAGAACTGGAAAAAATTCAGATTGGCAAAGCCTGGATGAGAATATGTCTCCCTTTGTAGATCAGCTTCCAGAACACCAGCCTGAACCACTTCAGAAACAAGTCAGTGAAGGCCCCAGTCTATTCCCATTCAAGGAAAAGGAAGGTGCTGACACAATAAACTCCTCACAGCATCCACACCAACCGTCCCCTGTTGTGGGAGATGAGAAGCTGAGTAACTCTGTTCCCAAGGCTGATTCAGCTTTGCAAGTCAGTGGAAGCAGCAGATCTCCTGAAAAAATGGCACAAGACCAAAGAATTTGGACTGATTGTCACTCTAAAGAAGAAGCTTCTTTCAATCGCCTTTCACAGGGGCGAGGAATTGGTCTAGCTTTTCCTATTTCTGCAGGAGGTTTGAACCCCACACTAGACCCAATGCAGTGTGAAAACACCCAGAAGAAAAAGATTTGCTTGTCAGCTTTGGAAAAGCTTGAATTATCCAGACTGAGTCCAATTTCATCCTCATTTGACTTTTCAAATACAGGGCTGGAAGAATCCAGCTGGAGCAGAGAATCAGGTTATTTTCCTTGCTTATTTTTTATTTTAGCTCAAAGATTCCAAACACATGATAAAAGAGAGAAGGGATAAAACTCAACAAATGAGAATGAATTAAAATCAAATCTGTGTGATCTAGATACTTTTTACCCATTTCATATGGTATTTTTCCATAATGCAAGTGCAAATTCTGTCATGGTATTCATGATATTGGACATTTGTCCTTCATTGCCATTTAGAAAGGTTGTGAACTCTGTATTCTTCCTTGCAAAAGAAAAGGTCCCTAATCATTAGCCACAGAAAGTTGTTCTCTCTAGTTCTTTTCCGTGACATTGGATCTCTGTTAAATGTTTTAAAAGCTACAACAGATGGTGATATTTGAGGCAGTCTCCAGTTTATTCATATCAGTTCAAGCAGCTTGCCTGGCCCTTTTCTGAATCCTTTAATAATGTTGTTTTGTTTGTTTGTTTGTTTGTTTGTTATGCATTTTTTCCACTCCCTACATCCTGTGTGTGTGTGTGTGTGTGTGTCTTCGAGTCAGTTTTTGACTCCTGGTGACTGCTTGGACTAGCTCCTTGACAGTTTTCTTGTCAAGGTTTTTTCAGAAGTGGTTTGCCCTTGCCTCCTTCCTAGGGCTGAGAGAGAGTGACTGGCATAAGGTCACCCAGCTGGCTTCGTGCCTAAGGCAGGACTAGAACTCATGGTCCCCTGGTTTCTAGCCTGATGCCTTAACCACCACACCAAACTGGCTCTCCTCCCTACATCCTAATGGACCCTACGTGATTTACAGAAAATACTATATAAAATAATAATAAATAATGCAATTACATTAGTGATCAAAACAAATACAGCAAATATGGACACCGGTGGCTGCATAGTCAATCCTCAAAAACCTTCCAGAGAACAGCCAGGGTTTTACCAGCCTCAGGAAAGCCATGAGAAGGGGAGCTGCCACAAAAAGTCCATATCTGGTAACACTTGCTTCTTTTTTATTATCAGCATTGCTCCAGGCATTGCTTTACCCACTTCATTTCCTGGAGCTCCTCAGAAAACCAAGGAGCTGCTTGGGATCAGCAGGTGGGGAGGAGACTGCTCAGGACCAAGCCTGGCCAATGCCTGGTTTGTCTGAGTTCCAGAGTGGTGAAATCCCTAAGCACTGTCTAGAAACCTTTCAGATCCATCAGGTGCCTGGAATGAGCCATTTTAATTGGCCCTTCCTCCCTGTGAAGGCTATGGGTGTAGTTAACCTCATCATCATGAGGAGATCTGTCCAGAACTAGGTGACCTCTCATCAGTTCTGAGATAAAATCCAGATCTAATATATGGCTAGCAATATGGGTTAGGCCAGGAATGACCTGAGACAAGCTCATGGTGGTCATGAGCTCCTGAGCTGTCTCCAAGGTTAAAATCACTCAGTACCAATAGACTGGGTGAATCCACAATGGCCACTATGAACAGGATAAAGCTGTCATGCAGCACTGCAAATGGGAAGAGATGCAGTCATGCAGCTGGGAGGATGGTACAATTGCAGCACCTCCAGCTGGTCTTTTCAGCCCAGCCTTTCAAACATAGCCTCATATCTGGCCATCTATGGAACAATGCCCCTGACAAAGGCCAGGGGCTCCTGGCACCCAATCATCACACCGTCTCCTCTGCCCTGGGGTGGGGAGTTACACAAAACATGAATCCAGTTGGATGGATCTCAGTAAGGGGGGTTCCCCCCCTCATCCAGGTGGGTCTCACTGGCACATGTTAGGTCTACCTTCTCATTCACAATGAAGTCATGAATGAGGCTAGACCTGGCATTCCAAAGCAGCAGTAAGTCTGATACACTCAGCAATCCAGCTCCCTGGCTCTAGAGGTGAGACTGTGGGACCAGGAAGAGAGATTGGGACTAAATTTCCAATTGCTCTTTCCCTAGAAAGGCTTTCCCTCATCTCTTGCCATATTTCTCTTTGCCTGTCACTATCATTATTTAGACTTGCCTCATCCATATCTCACTTCACATAATCTTTGTATAATTGTTCATAAACACAAGCTACACACTATGCTTATTATGAAGTATATGACTGCATATTGATGTTTGTTAGATGAACTACAGACATCTATGTATGTATTTCTGTATGTGATTCATTGAATGCAGCATATGGTGAAGAGGGACTTCATCTCTTTATCTGTAACTAAAAATCACCCCCCCTCCTGCATTGCTTGGAACTTTAGAAAGCAGGAACGATTGCTTCAGTCAATGAACCTGATAAAAGTTTGATGGGGTTTCAGCCCTTGAAACTGAAGATCAACCCAAAAAGTCTAGTTTTCCATTAGTATTGAAGAGTTTTCCCCTTTGCAGAATTAGGCTCTGATTTTGAATGGCACAGAAATGCCAAAGCATTGGTCTCTCCATTTAATTTTATAAAAGCCGGTCTTCTTTCAAATACTTACAGTACAGGCAGAGAAGATGGTCCCACCACAGGTTCAAGCTTACCTCTTTAATCTAAAGAGCCCCTGTGGTTCTATCACGTGCAAAGTAAATACAGTACTTTTACTCACAATAGCTGTTTTTCTCTGGCAGATTTTCTGGAGGCTGCCAGTGACAGTGAAGAGGAGGAAGATGAAGAAGCAGAGAGCTTCGATCTTGGGACAAACATGGCGAGTCAAAAGACCTAAACCTGAATTCTAACAAAACAGTGTTTGACTGCATAATTCAAATGTCTCTCAGAGCTACTTTTACGTATTAATAATCCAGGAGAACCACATTGTCACTACATCAATAGCAGAAAAGTATTTTTCATATTTTGTTAGCCTAGTGTTATTTTTCTCTTTCTTAAAAAAAAAATTCCTCTTATGCATGCTCTCTCTTCTTTCTCTGTGCCATCAAGGGGTTTCAAGTTTCTTCTTTCTCTGTTTACTTTGCCTGGTTTTCCTATCTACAAGCTTCTTGGTTGACTTTCTTTTTTCTTTATCGTGTACATCCTTTCTCAACCTGGGCACTTTCCAGGTGAGTGGACTCTAGCTTTCAGAATTCTCCACTACAACAGTGCTGGCTGGGGAATTCTGGGGAACATCTGCATCTGGAGGATGCCTAAACTGAGGAAAACTGCCACACATCCTTTCACTACTTTTTCAGCTAAATTTCTGCATCATTCAGTTACCTCACTGCTGTTTTCTCTGTACACATCACCTACCCTTTTTCTTTTTCCTTACACCACAGGATTCTCAGAACATCAGTTTCTATTCCCTGTATCTTCCTACATAGGATTGCCATTTTGTTGTGGTCTGACGTTCTTTTACTCCCTTCTCTTTGCAACTGTTCTCAAGGCTTTGAAATGCCCAACAACTCCTATCAATGAAAGGCTCAGAAAATGGATAAATTCAAGCTGGCACAGATCTCATCACACTTCTTTGAATCCATAGGGGATAGGAGGAGTGTGAGAAGCAGTTACTCAGGATTTTGACACCCCACTTTTAGTTGGTGACATTAATCTTTAATTTTCCCTAATAGCAAGGGTTAGAAAATGGCCACAGGTAATTTAGGATTGGTCCTTGGGTCTCTAAGAACAAGAGCAAATGTCTGTGTACTAAAATACTGATTCACAAGACTCTTACAAAGTGAGCAGGCTATCCACTGTGAAAACTGGGAATGCCTCCATGTACTTCAAAAGTTAGGACTGGATAGTGAGCCAGACTCCTAAAAATGGATATATTGGACCTGTATTGGTTATTCTTGAATCTTTGACAGTCCTTTCATCTTTTGCCCAGCGATCCAGACCAGGGGTCTCAAATCATGGGTCACAATTTGGGTTGCAAGCAACTTATTTGGAAAGCTGATCCTTATGCAGGAAAGCAAGTGGCATTGTCAGAACTTGCTCCTGTTGGCTAGTGATTTCTGGCCTGCTGTGTAGTATATCTGTAGTTTTGGGACTATTAGTAAAGTTTTTGGCCTTTCAAAATGGGAAAAATTTTGTCAGAGGGGTAAGAGAAAAACTGAAATGACGCCATCATAGTGCTGATAAAAGTAAGCTTAAATCATGGAAGTATGATGAGGTGCATCATCATATCAGTGTATTTGTTTCTTGCTCTAATTTATTTGTGGGACTAATGGGCATTGCATCTATTCATTCCTCATTGAGGAGGGGGGTGTATTGCAGAGATTGGGAACTCTACCTCAGCTTGTTCACCAAACATCTTGACCCTGGGGGAAATTTTGAGGAGCATGGCCTGTAAAGAGTATTATGTTTGGGATGTTTACAGTTTTATTTTTTTTTTAATTTATGTTTTATTGTAAACCGCCCAGAGTCCCTTTTGGGAGATGGGCGGTGATAAATCTGATTAATAAATAAATAAATAATAAATGTGGGAACCCAGCTGATTTTAGCAGGCATGTAAGCAGTGATGGCTAGCCTGAATCAACCACTGCAGATGGACAGTAGCTTTTAAGTACCCCTGCATGCCCTTCTCTTGATTTTAGTTGTGTTATGGTTTGCAGCATTTCCACAGCTTGACTGAAGACACTCAGTATCCAACTTGGAAGAAGACACTGTTGCGACGAGCCAAAGAGGCAGAAATGAACAGGTTTTGCAAAGCTCAGGTGATTTTTGTGGGTCAAGAAATTTATGCAGAATTTATCCAAATAAGGAAATGGGATATAAAAAATTAGAGGGGAAGTCCAGGCACCATGTGATCTGCAGGTCCACCTCCTGCAGCTATCAAGAATATTCAGATATTTCCCATGTAGCGTCTATGCACAATACTGCAAAGGTATATACATCTGCATTCTAGCAGCATCTCCCACAAGTATAATACCCATTAACTATGGACAGCATGTCCTAACAGCCAGGAACCACGCTGAGACAAGGAACTGGTCTCTAATGTTTTATTGCTTGTACATAACAGGAATCCTAACAAACTGAAGAAGCGTGGGAAAAACCCAGACATATAAACCCCAAAGGTTAAGGCGGTCCTGATCTGTGTCTCTTTGAATGGCTGCCCAATTCCTCAGTGCTACGCATGCGCTTAACAGTCTGGATGGGAGCCCCCTGCTCGCCATCCTTACTCATGACACAGCAACGTTGTTTGGTTGTTCTGTTCTCATGTCGTTAGAGTTGTGCATGGGGAGGTGGGGAAGGAGGAAGGGGCATGGCTGGCATGTACAACCTTCTTTCCTCCTATAATGAAGATATAACATCTGAATATGGTATTCCCAGAGAGCTATACCTGTGATTGAAAATGTATAGGGATGTTTGTGTATCATCCATGCTTTTTGTGTTGATTTTGGAAAATTATTCTGTGACATCATTAATGCCTTAGCAATGGAGCTACCCTGGATCCTAGTAAAGACTTAAATATGAGTTATGATAGGCCTTTCACTTACCTGTTTTAAAAGTGTGCCTTTTCCTGAAATTCCCTCTCCTGCTACAGAATCTGGTTGCAGGTTCCTCTTCTTGCATTTCAAAATCTTTCTTTTCTTTGATCAACTTTTACTTTGACCAACTTTTTTGCAGGCCATCCAGAGGCGGTTAGAAGAGATTGAAGTGACTTTCCGGGAGCTTGAGAAACAGGGCATAATGGTGGAACAGTCTCTGCGGGAAGAGGCAGGTAAGAATCTGAAACTTCCTTCAATAGGAATGGTGTTTGAGATTGCCACATATGAAGAACACGTGCCACAAAGTAGTACAATGGTTCTTCTGTAAGCTGACATGTCAGATTGAACTTGCCACACCTCCCTTCATCACATTCTCCAGGAACAGAGTCAGAACTGAAGAAACAGTGGATGAACCAGTTGCTCACGCTGATTCAGAAGAAGAACAGCCTGATGTCTGAAGAGTCTGACCTCATGATTGAGTAAGGAACTCTGCAAATTATGCCAGTTAAGATCTGGAATTCATTTTGACTATAGGGAAACTGGTCCAGCACTGCTCTTTTATATGCCATAGAAACTATAAGAGAGACCCTATGTCAGCACCTGCTCATTCAGGCATTCACACGCACAGTCAAGAAACCGGAGTTCTTTGAACTGGTTTATTGAAGCGTAATGAACGGTACAGAAGGCAAGCTGCAAATAAAGACTTCCCGCCAAAACCTACTTCAAACTACATTCCCTTAGCTAGTTCCCTTTCCCACGAAACGTGTCACTCCCCCTCCCAACCAGATGGCATTTCTACCGTATCTCAACCTCCCGTCCTTGATGTGCTTATAGCCAAAACGATCTTACATTCCAGCCTCGCAAACCCCCTTCTACCTCCTCCTCATCCAGCAACCTGTGAGAACAACACAGTGGGAGATGTGCTGATAAGGGTTTCTGTGAAACCTTTAATCAGGGAATCTGACACCCTAATCCATTGGGAGCAAGCCATTTGTGGTTTCTCCTCCCACTAACATTAACCTTCAAATGAAGCGACTGGAATAGCTTCTCGCCTTACCTAAAAAGTTATCTGTATGACTCCTAGATAACCTGAACAGTATAAACACTTCAGTTGTGTTCTAGAAAAGTGCTAGAAAAGTAATTTCACACTCCAAATAAGGTAATCTGTTTGACATGGAGTATGAATAAAAGCACCCTGCCAAAAAAGAGGAAAATCTAATTGACAGCAGTTCATAATCCTTTATTATTTTAGTTACTCATTACCTAGATCCAAACAGCTTTCCTGATGGTTTGGACTATGGCTCCCATAATATTATTATAATGCTGTTTGTTCTAACTTTGTGAAGCCAATCAGAGTCGTTCTGTAGTTGGGCTGCCTAGAAATGTAATAAATAATGAATACTAAAACCAGCATAATTTATGATCAGGAATTATGACAATTGGAATCCATAACAGGTGATAGGCATCAGCTTTTCATTCTGTTAACTCAGTGAAAGCAAGGAACTTCTTTCTGTTAACTCAAGAAAAAGCTGTCACTATAATAGCATTCAAAGGCTAGCACATGCAAGCCAAAGGCTGAATTCAGCTAAGTAAAGGCCTGTTGAACGTAACAGTGACCAGATCTGCATATCATGCTAAATCATAAACTATAACTTCCAAACGACAGCGGCTGAATACTAAGCCAAGATTTAACAACTACATGATGGCCTATCGCAATATGAGTCAATCACAGAATGTGACTTAGACTAAAATGAAAATTCTGAGCATGAACCCTTGTGGACAGGCAATTTATAGCGGAGGATCCCTTAGAGTGAAAGATCTGCAATGGGAATATAAAATAAATATTCTACTGGTAAATCACCAGTGGTTAGTAAAATAACTTGGATACATACTAGTCATCATTAGAAATACTGACAATCTTGCTAGGAACCTTCTGTTAGCAAGGCAAATATGTCTAACTTATATGGAATGGCATTCCATTCATGCTCTTCCTCATTTGGACTTAAAATATACAGCTTTTGAGAGTGTATGTGTATGGAAGACAGTGAGTAAGAATGGGAAAATCAGTGCAGGGACTCCAGGGAAGGGAATTTCTTATGTTACCAGGCGCTTTTTCTTAATTGTGGACAATGACTATGACAATTTTTTTATCCCTTAGTGTGCAAGAGTTGAAGCTAGAGGAGCAGCAGTGCCAGCTGGATCAAGAGCTGCGGCACTACTACAATATGGATGGTAAGAGAGAACATAATGGGTCCCCAAGCTCATTATGGGATGAACGATAATCATTTTTTTGCACTGAAAAGAGCTGCTATTTGATCAGGGTCATATTTATACTGTTAGAATTGTTTTTGAATGGTTTTAGGTAACCAAGAAATTTACTAATGTAGCAGCCGTGCTGTGATTGTGAAAAGTCTGGAATCTGGTGGTCCTAAATCACATAGCCCTGAAAGGCCCAATGTTGTGAAAGTTCTAAATAATGGGCATGTCCGTTGGGTGTCAAATAGAATTTAAAAGTTAAAAGAAAAGTTTTGTCTTTAGGAACCAGTTTCACATTTGTCTTCTGTGACAGGGTGTGTTTTGTCAAAGTTTGTCTTTGACAGCATATTTATTATGATCATTTGTAATCTGGTATTCTCAGGATAGGAAATATAAATGAAACAAGGGTAGTATATTTATACCTTCTGGTCTTATAATTTTTCTTTTTAAATAATTAAAAAACTTAGTTTGGTTGAGAAGAGCATCCCAGTCACACCGATACAGCAAGATGATAAGTACAGCCAAAAACAATAGTTATTCATTCATTCACTTTCAGTATACAGTATGTAACATGAATCAATAAACTTGGCACATCTCATCAATTTTTTCTCTCTCTTATGAGTACATGGAATGTTTTCAAACCTAGTGGTGCTAGGAAAGTTTTCATTCATTCATTCATTCATGGCATAAGAGTGTAATTCTGGGAAGCCTTTTCCTGATGAAACTTAACTCCAAGTTTTCACTTGATGTCTTTTCATTTTGATGATAAAGGATAGGAAACTTGTAGCTCTTCAGATGTTGCCTGTTCCCAATTACTGTTAGCCTCAACATAACCAAAGAAGGGAGTTGTAATCTGATATCTGCAGTGCCACCAATTCCTCTCCTCCTTTATTATGTAATTGAATATTATGATGGTTCCTTATTCTGAGCATGTGATTTGTTTTTAAACAGATTCTTTGAAAACCTCTGAGGACTGTGAGGCAGAGAAGATGATCCTGTCCCAGCTGGTTGCAGTTGTGAATCAGCGCAGTGCTCTAATCGAGATGCAAGAGAGGAAGCGACTCAGTGAGCTTTCTGAGCATGTTCCAGTGATGGAAAATCTCTGGAAGATTTGAGATCTGGTGGATGAATTTGCTGAAATTAGTGGCCTTCATCTTTGGCAAGCCATTCCATTTTAGCAAAAACCATCACTTGAAAAAGGAAGTTAGCTGCTGCTTTATAGTCTAAGACAGTTTAGCAGTAGCTTTCCTGCTATAGGTGTGGAAATATGTTCAAACTGACATTGAAGCTCATGTTGCAGTGGTTATTGTGAATGTAAGAATATCAGTCCATATACTCAGACATTTGTCCCTTACTTTGAATAATACCAGAGGAAGCCACAAAGTTGGAGTTTATGGAAAGTTTCCCCTTGAAGGTTAATGCTTAATGGTGGTTCCTAGATTGAGATGAACATGCCTGATCTTGATGCAACTTCCTCTACAGAACTGTGGGTGTTTTAAGGAATAATAAGGAAACAATGTAGAACTGTTTTTAATTGTTTACTGGTATTACTGCTGAAGGTTTTAAGATTCAAAGCAGTCTATTTGCAGCATTTGGAGGAAAAATAATATTGAGGAAATGTACATATTATGCATGTAATAGCTATACTTGTATATTTTTATACTTAGCATGCTCCACTTTGATACAGGGCCTCATCCAGCAGAAAAGATCTCCTTCACCCTACTGCAGCAGGTGACCATGTTTGTCATAATTCTAGATCTGGAAAATTAGGAGGGGCTATATTGTTTAAGTGGAGAAAACACATTTCAGCTATTCTAAAGGCAAAAGAGCATTATGCCTTCATGAAGTTCAGAGAAGCCTTCAAACTGTCCAGAGTTGTATTCTAGAGAAGGTGGAATGGTTAAAAACTCTTGAAGGATATATAGAATCAACAGAGTATTTCAGGGAAAGAGGTAGATGCCCAAAAATTAAAATTAAGAATGGCATTGGCAAAGGGCTTCTGTCATAATAAATATCCAAGGAGAGATGTACACCTCTCACACATTTCTCCATGTACATACAAGCGTAACAGATGCTATAGTCCGAGCTCCTGAAGCTGGACATGTATGGTTTGAAAATGTGTGCTCTTCCTGCAAAATTAACAAATGTGTATGTACATCACAATAAACTGCTCCTGAAGAAAAGCTTCAAGAGAACAGATATTATTAGGTAACTAAAGTCAGCTTACAGTCTGAAAACTACTTCTGGATGGGTGGGTATAAACCAACTGGTTTTTCACAGACTTGCTCCAATAAACATAATGGAATGAAAAGGAAATGCTGTTCTGTCTTCTGCCATCCAAGTTAATTTCACAACAGAGGCAGTACCCATCAAGCTAGGGGTGTGCAAAACTTTCAGTCATTGACTGTTCTGTGCACAAGATCCAGTTCTGGGTGACCTATGCCCAAAATATGCAGTATCTGGGCAAAAGTGGGGAGACCAGCAATGGCTAAAGGGAGGTAAGAGGGAAAAAAAGCAGAACATTCAGGGGAGGGCTGAGTTCATGTGCCATAAGGAGGAGACAGGAGGGAGGGATGGGGTATATCAGCTTTACCCTACTCATCCAATAAGACCCCTCCAAATTTGCCTTGGCCAAAATCCAGATGTTCCAGGTTTTGGTTATGCTGGACTAATGACACGCTTGGGAGAAGGGGAGTCATGTAAAACCACGTACATGACATAAGGTAACATGTTTATCACTCTTCTCTGAGAACTTAGGGAAAGGTAGATTGCGTATATCATTCTGATAGTGCTTCTAGATATCTTTTCCTACAACTGCTAAGCAGCAGGAGCTGGATAGCTCCTAAAGCTAATGTACTGTACACAGTCATCTAAAGTGTGAAGGTCCGGTTTGCTGGCTGGAGAATTCTGGGAGTTGAAGTCCACAAGCCTTAAAGATGCTAAGGTTGAGAAACACTGCCCTAGAATAACAACTGGCTACCTGTGTCTGAAGAGGCCCAGTGAGGCCAAAACTAGTCAAGCAATGCCTCAGGGTGGTCAAGGTAATAGGAAGCAAAATGGTCAAACTCAGTTCTAGGGCAACCACTCAGATCTGACGGCTTTTCTCTTCCACAAGGGCAGGTAGAGCAACTTATGTCTCCTGGAGCTTGACTACTGCTGAAAATTGGGGGTATATTTCCTCAGGCAAGGTGACACATGGATAACAGAGACAAAGAATTTCTTTCTCCCCAAAAGAAACAAAAAAACTAGACCCACCCACCGCATCCCTTGGGCTTCCCCGAATGTTAAGGTTAGTTCCTAATCCCTGAAACATAACCCAGAGTGCTGGGGAAGAGCTATCCACCCTAGATCCTGGAGACCGTAAACAATCATAAACAACAATAGTATGGTTTGTTATAAGACAACTTTATATAAAGCTTATTCAATTGACACTTCAGCTTTTGTTTTGCTAGCCAAGTCCTTCAATTTCTGTTTCCCTTTCAATGAAATGGGAGCTACAGTGGCCAAAGACAATTGCATACTAAAGTGTTACACAGCAAATTACATATGAAAAATAGATTTTCATCAATAATTGTTACTGTTTAGTCACTACAGCTGAAAACAGTACTGTTGTAGGAAAAGTTGTATACAATTAGTAACGCTATATTTTATGCACCTGTTCTTACTTGCTTTTTCAGTATAAATTTAACTGTCCAGTATGTTTTTAATTCTATTAAAAGAGTATTTTATCATAAAATCTGGTTTTTAAATAGCCAGTTCAGTTTCAAACCCCCCTCCCCAGTTTTCAGCACAAAGAATATCTAAAAAAATGTTACTGCTCAAAAATTCAGCTATAAAACCCCTTTTACAGTATCAAGTGTCAATTATCATTCCACAGTTAGAAACCAGTCAGCTGTTATTGCTGAGAGCCACAGAGGGACTTGTTCTTCCTGCCTCTGCCCAGTCTCTTGGTCCCTACCATCGATCCAGCCACCAAACGTTTCACCTGCCATTGAATTTGGCCTGGAGCATCAGCAGCCCCACCTGCATCTGTTCCTCTGTTCTTCGCAGCACCTTCACCTCAATGACGTGGAAGAGATACAGCACAGCCGAGATAAGCAAGACTGACACAGAGAGTAGGCTAAGCAAAGAGAATGAGAACTTGGGGAAGGGCTGCTGGAGAGCTCCACCAAGCATGGAATTCAGGGCCATGGCTCCTTGTATGGCCAGCAGAAGCAGAGCCAGGACAGCCATGCGGCCACAGGAGGACTGCTGGCGCTTTGCTGCATGTAGCCCCACTAGCACCTCCAGGCGGGCTTCGTTCAAGACATCCACCAGTGCTGGCTCTAAAAAGAAAGAGAATGATGAGACTTAACCACATGAAGCTCTTGATTCTATCCAGTGAGATCCAACTACCCTGGACTGAATGCTATTTTATAGAGAGAGAGAGGGTTACTTGACTACTCCAGTGGCCACTGTTTTCTTTCTGAAATTAACAAAATGGGAAATTAGCCTTAGGGAACATCTGGGCAGAAAGTTATAGAGGAACAATGTTATAGGCTGTGACAAGATGGAGAAGGTAAACCGCATCTGCTGTCCTGCTACACAATCTCCTAGACATACAAGCTATACTTATGAGAGTGATAACTTCAGACCAGAAAAGGGATGAAATAAGAAGTTTTCATACACAAACTTGCACAGAGTTTTCCAATGAGTTGGAAAAGCTGGCAGGGGGTAATAGTGTTCTGGTTGGATTCAGAGCAACAAAAGAAGAAAACTGGCAAGCAAGCAAAGACGGGTTTAGGCAGTCCCAGAGTGCTCCAAAGATGCAGGCTCTAGGGTAATTCAAGATCACCAAAAAGGAGAATTACGTAGTAAAGGATTGGTATACTGGGCAGAGACATCCAGAAGAAGAAAGCAGAGAGAAAATCAAGTCTGTGTTGGCTGCAAGAGATTGCCAGCTGAAGTTTTAATTAAAGCCCTTGATTAACTCTCTGGGGAATTTAGTAACAGTTACATTTTAATGGAGGCAGAGTCAATTTTAGCAGAAGCAGTACTACTGCAGGCAGGGAGCAAGCTAATCCCAGAATGGTAGAGCAATTAGGCCATAAAGCAATTCACTATACTCCCCTGAACACAGAAGCCATAAAAGAGAGAGGAGTTGAAGCGTTGCATGCGTTAGCTAAATTTATTTTATTTATTTCTCAAATTTTTGCTGCCGCCCATCTCCCCCCCCAAGAGGGACTCTGAGCGGTTTACAATAAATCAATCAATTAAACATTAAAAACAGTGATCATAAATAATACATAAAATATAATACAACACAATAAAAAATAGAAAGTAAAAATCCAGATGGCTATAAAAGATCGAAAATATGAGGGGAGCACCCTAACGCCACTTGTCTAATTAACTAGCCCAAAGAGTCAGTTTCATAGATAAATGTGTATCTTTCTTGGTTATGCTGCAAATAAAAAAAAATTGAGTGACTTCACAAGAAGGTCCTTGCGTGCTGTCATTTGTCTGATCGATCCTAAGAGCCCTCTCACAGAGGCGTGGGGCATCTGCAGCCTCCAGACACTGCTTAATATCACAGCTCCCATCATCTGTCATTAGTAGCTACGCTGTCTAGAAACGATGGTCGCTGTGGTTCAGCAGTAGCTGGAAGGCCACAGATTTTTGGTTCCTGGTGGACGAAGCTGCTTTTGCTCCTCTTGTGGGAAACCAGGGAAACCTGAACACTCACCAGCTGGAAGATCATTTTTACTTTTGTCTGATTGGCTTTGAACCACAGAGAGTGTCACTTTGACAGCTTCATGGTCAGAGTAAGGAAAATCCTTGCCAGGAGCCGTTCCAGTAGTAGTTTCATGAACATTGCACCTAATATCATACTGAGAGGAGCCCTATAAGAAAGGAAGACAGGCGAGATGGCAATCTGCTTGTTATCTACAGACTGCGTGACTAAAGAAACATTCCCCAAAATGTCATAGCTAGATTGTGAACTACAAACACTGCAGGAAAAAAAATGGAATATTATTTTCTTAGTAAAAAGCAACAACAGGTTGAAATCTCCAAAAGGATAAACTAAATTTTCCCTAAGAGAATTTTTACTATACTTGAAACTGTTATATAATCTGTCCACAAAGGTAAGTATCTTCAAGGAATGTGATTCTACAGCATCTCCTGGCAGTTTGTTCCCTTGGCTAATTTTTTATCTAATTAATCTTAAATGTCAACAACTGCAATTTAAAATCCACTACCATAACTACAGATTTAGGCAATACGTGTGTTCTTGCCCACATATCTGTGTTAATATTTTATAACTTTTATCTGAAAGGAAGACAGCTCTGATTTAAGATAATCCCGTCTTGCCAAAGAAAGATTAGACAGTAAAGGAAACAGATGAGATTTTTCTGTTTTCTCAGCAAATCTAAGATCTCCACTTTAAAGATAAAGACCAGTTAGAGAACTAACAGCAAATTAGAGGAGAGCTTAAAAAGGATTTTCAGTCTTTCTGGTCAGTCCTTTTCACCTCATATTCCTACAAAACTTTTGACGAATTTCGCTTTATTCTCCTGAATGTATCTCAAGAGGCTACTTACAAGTGTCCAGATTCAGACTAAGAAAGCAGTTATAATTGTTCTTCCCTTCCCACTGGAAAAACAGGTTAAGAAAGGCAACCCTTCCATTATAAACCATTGGATTGAAATGGGAGGGAACAATAGCTGTGGGCCAAGTACTGTTGTTCTGGGTTCTATTAGCTTATTTCAATGCTGCAAGACAGCAATGCAAAAACCTGCATTTTAAGGCTGCACTGTGCTTCAGAGCAGACATGGGTGCTCAGGCAGCCCTTGTCTGCAACTTCCTACGTCAATTTTTGCCTGGGATCAGGCAGCTGCCCTCCCTCCACAACCATCACATGCCCCTGCCAAAAAAGATGCATTCAATTTAAGCAGTTCAGACAGGCGCTACATGCCTTTGATTCTGTCTTTGATGCTGAAGTACCACACAGTCCTGCTGCTCTTTGCTTTGCACATACTAGCACTGTCTGGACCTTCCTACCTTGAAAAGCCACTCTTCTGAGAGCAACAGCCAAATGAACACACCAGTAAACAACCAACAGCTGAACCCATTACCAAGGGATAAAATACTTTTTAAGTTGAAAACATGGAATGGCAGCCTTGTTCAGTGGGCAGTGTTTCTCAAAGGTGAGAGCTTTCATTCTCACCTACTTCCTGAATACTCTCTGTAACACTTTGCTCGGTCTCTGTTTTCTAGATCTTAGCTTGCACGTACTTTATAAAGAACGTAGTCAATACGAATCCCTTGGGGATAACACCCCAGTTCTTTCTTGTTGATGTAGCAGTTGGCTGGCACTAGGGTACAGCCATCTTCACAGCCCTGGGGAGAAGATCAGAGACAACAGAGGTTCTAACAAAACATTTAGAGTATTTGCAACAGTGCAAGAGTTGGATTGGATTGCCACTGCAGAAATCTAAGTTTTGGGGAACAAAAAGGGAGATAGTCAAATGGATGAAACTGGTCATGTTAATGTACATCAAGCTCTTGGATGAGTGAAAGTAATTGTTTCTGAGTCTCAATGGCAATCTTCAGACATGGACGTATTCAAGTACTTGTGCATAGAAAGATGCTCACTTCAATTCTCTCTGCAGCTATGAAGGAATCTCGCAGCCCTGCCCAGCCTCTCAATAGCCGAATGCCAACATCTTCTGGGTGCATATTCAGATCTCCCCCAAGCAGCACCACATCAGCCCCTTTGGAGGTATGCCTGGAAAGTATCACAAAACAAGAGGGAAAAGCTTTTTGGACAGATATAAAGTGTGCTATATGAAATTTATCCCTGACGATTAAACATCCTTCTCAATCTCTCCCCCACTAGAGAGGCTGGCATGAAATCAGCTGAGCTTCTTCTGAGTGAAAGCTTTTAACTACAGACTAAGGGGGGATGGGGGACACAGCAAGTGACACAGCACCTGTCATTGGATTCCAATACAGCACAAACTTTTTCTGAATACTACACATATAATTCCTTACCGTATGAACTGGCCAAGTTCCCAGGCCTGAACCACTCGATGGGGCAGGTACGTATCTTTCTCTCGACAATATTCAGCATGGAGCTGGGGAAAGAGATGAAGAAATATATAAAAATTGCACATTTTGCATGTAACTACACAGCCATCATTTCCACACTCACCTTAGTTGCTGGATTTAAGAAAACAGAAAAGATCTTGGTTCATGGTCACAAGAGAAAGGTGGAAGGAGTCTGAGTTACGTTATGAGCTTCTTCCTGAAAGTCTCATGAAAAAATGGACTTTTTGATAGGTTGTAGCATAGAATTGTTTGATTAATCTTAGAACACAGATAATCTTCTTAGCATTAATGACTGCATTGTCTCCTGAGTCAGGGATAATGTAAACATGAATATTTATACACACCAGAAACAAATACCGATACATCCATTCTTGGGTTTTTTTGCTTTTGTGTGTGTGTGTCTTTGAGTCAGTGTTGACTCCTGGTGACTACCTGGACTAGTCCCTGCAGTTTTCTTGGCAAGATTTTCAGGAGTGGTTTGCCACTGTGTCCTTCCTACTGTAGGGCTGATAGAGAGGGACTGGCCCAAGGTCACCCAGTTGGCTTTGTGCCTAAGGCGGGACTAGGACTCAGACTCCTGGTTTCTAGCCTGATGCCTTAACCACTACACCAAACTGCCTCCATTCATATATACTCAATAAAGCTGAACAGTGGTTACTTGTTCAATCTTATCGTCCTCCTTTCCAGAAATCTTGCTCCATATTTCTAATGGCAATACGAAACCACTGATCTGTAGCACAATTGCTGGAAATCTGAAAGAAGGTTGAATAACTGGCCAATGGAGGAAACTTCCTGTTTGAATTCTTGGTAGGATTGCACGCCCTAGGCTTTCTATCAAATAGGAGGAGGAAGGAGTATTAGGTATGTTTGCCCCCTTGAGTTATTTATAAAAATAATAAAGGCGGGACAAAAATAAATAAGTAAGTAAGTAAGTAAATGGTTTATTACCACAGTTCAAAAGTTGCTTGTTTCCCATAACAGATTGTGGGCAGGAATTGCACTTAATACTTTGATGGAAAACTAATAGTTACACTGATGGTGCAAAAATGCAACATCTGTACTCTTTCCTGTACTTGTTTAGAAGGAGTGGAGTTGGATCAATTAAAAAAAAAACTGTGTTAAGCTAATTTTAAGATTTAGACTACAGTTGTGTGTTATTTCCATAAAATCATATCAGTGATGTTGAGTGGCACGATCAATGGAGGCTGCAGGATCCTCAAGACCCAATGGGCCAAATTCTGTCTTTACCTACTTTTAAGACTAACCACACTTTGTCTAGGCAGACAGAAAAACCCAGCTAGTTGCAAGATGGAACCAAAAAAAAAGTTTGTGTTCTCCTCCAGCCATGCTGGACGATGAGAAGTGAACCCAATTAAAGCTGTTGTGTATTCTTCTTGAAATCTTGCAAAAACTTTAGTGATATATCCCAAACAGAAAAAAGACGGTAAACCTTTGGGACTGAATTCACAAGCTCTGCAGACTGCCCCTTGAGCCACTACCCTGTATGGCTTCCACTGTAACAAGTTCCAGGGGAACAGCTATGTCAGTCCAGTGTAAGAAAATTAAAGAGGCCGAGACACCTTAAAAACCAGCATCTTTATTACAGTACAAACTTTTGTGAAGTACCACCAATTCATCTGAATGAAGTACGTCTTTATTTTTAACAACAGAAAATTAAAACAGAAAAAATCAGTAACAAACATAACAGCAAGAAAGCCCTGATGTGTCACCATTCAGGTAGAGGAATCATCAAGAGTTCCCAAATGCCTTTTAGAAAACCAATGTTTTCACACCTCTTCAAAAATGTAATAGGGAGGAGGTGGTCCAGAATCTGAGGGTAGGTTGTTCCAAAGGCAGGGGACTATCACTGAGAAGTCCTGAACATGGGCTCCCTATAGATAACATTTTCTCAGATTTGGTACCCTTAGCAAACCCTCTCTACTGGATTTGAGTGGACAGACTCAACTCAGAGCCTTGAGTCCTTTGGACTGTAAAGATGATAACCAGCACCTTGAATTGTACCCAGACCCTGACTGGGAATATAATCCTTAAACATTTCTGCTGGAATAAATGTGTTTGCCTATAAGGTGTCATATGACTCATTCGTTTAGATCAGAGTAGTTATTGTTTAACCAACAGTTTATTTTGTTATCCACTTTGGCCTACATTTATTGTAACCCTGGCCAAGCAGATGCATCTATATCAGCAGGAATATCAGAACAAATGTGATGAAGTTTGCAAAAGAAAGACAATGCAAAACAAGTTCCTTCTATTTATGTATCTGTGGAAGGTATCTCCAAAGAAATTTAAAAGCCCCGACCTTGCCCTGCTTCACCTCCAGAAGACAAGATGCAAACTAGTCACTTATGCAGGAAGATGTGGAACCCATTAGTAAAGTACTATCAAGGATATGAATTCATGAAGGTGGCATTTTCCAAATCAACTCAAAAGATGGAAAATCTAGACTCCTCACCCTTTCCCACGTGATTTAGTTATTTTTATAGCTTGCTCTAAAGATCCAGTTTGGGATTTGAGGGCAGCTTTCATAATTTTAAAGTGCAACAAAGTAAAACAAATAGAAATGCTTACATGAGTCACATAGACATTGAAAACAATGCCCTGGATCTTTAGGACCACGAGCCCCACTGATTTGCCACCAAACCAGTCTCCATGCTGGAACTGTGAAAAAGAGTACAGTATATATAAAACACAGGGCAAGCTGAAACAACGAGATCATCAGTACAAACAAGTGTCCCTTGTACCCTTTCCCAAGCATGTCTACTCACCATGTATGGGTAGCCATTCACAGAATATTGGTACAAGAAGGTGTCCAGGATCTGATGTTTGGAGAAGATGCAGAGCCCACTGCCAAACACCCCACTGCAGAAAAACAGACAGTAGAGTCATCAACTTCTCTATGGTGGGCAGTCTTTGAGAACTTGGGGCCATACCTTTTGTCAGTGGCCAAAGGCTCTGGGGGTGGGAATGTCACTGGATGGGGTAGGGCAAGAATCCTGCCTTCTTTCCCTCATTTCTTGGATTTTTCAAAATTCAAATAGGTGCATTAAGACTACTGGAAGCTTTATGCATTTATTTTACACCTTGGCTTTTGCAAAGAATTGTGCCATTACTATTTGGCAGTTTACCACCAGATTTTGGCACATGGTTGAAGGTGATTCTTAGGGCTGAAAGTAAAAAGGCCTGGGGCTTCATATCTCTGACTGAGAACAGGAGGTACTGTTTCAATTTCACAACTGTTGCTAACTTATCACTCCATTCCCACCCACCACCTGAAGCTAAAGCTGAGCTTTCTGGAATATAACTGTGCGAGAAACACTTACAGGTAAATGTTACCAGAGAAAGACCAGCATTTAGATCCTTTGGAATTATTCCTGGCTCTGAGAAAGGAGTGACATTTTACACAGCCACCAGAAATTCAAGATTGCAATGAACTGTGGTTTCAACAGTTACTTATACATCAGATGTATATATTTTGAGCCACAATACAACTAAATACTTTGAACAGCATCTTCAATCAGCAGGATAATTTATGTGATCCATGTGCCAAAATTTGCACAAAGGCACTAAGTTATTCCATGTTCAGTTGCATTTCAGTTGCATTTAAGCAATATAATGTATATATTTGATTATTTCTCTTGTTTTCTATGGCAGCAGAGCTGGGGATCTAGTTACTGAAGAGTCAATAGGGCTCAAAGTAGTACAGGAAATTCAGCTGGTCTTTCCCAGTACCATGCACACATGACTCAACTTCCCGTTGCATTTGCTCATAACCTATATAAATATCCTTAGTAACCAGTAATATTTCCAAGTTCATTGGTCTCATTGTGAGGATCAAACAGCATAACAGGTCCCAATGGAGACACACCCCATTAAAACAAATCTGCAGGCTGTTTAATCAACCTGCCACACCTGGTAGGCAAGGACTGCTAAAGGTACAAAAGTCAGTTGAAAAGCAAAGGACAATTATCTGTCAGGAAGGTAAGTCCAACTGACAATGTTTAAGTACAGTTAAGAACACATATATTTGCAGAAAACATCTGGAAAAGACTTTTCAATCTCTATGGCAGCCCACCATAGCTCTTTGCTTATAAGTTTTCAACCAGCTTCCCCCAACTGGCATCTTCCAGATGTCCTGGACTACATCTCAGATAATGCTTCCTAGGGATGGCAGCTCAACATATCTTGGGAGCCCCAGATTGGGGGATGCTGCACAATTGAAATGACATCATGATTCCTAACTGAGAAGGCTTTTTCTTCCTTATAAAGTCGTATCAACTGGATATCCATGATGTGAAGCCTATCAAAGCTGTGTTTATCTACTGCCATTCAGAAATTAAACAAAAGGCAAACTTATGAGATTATCTGAACTCCATTTTTACCTTTTGAAGTAGTGGGAAGAAGGGTAGTCGGTACATAGTTTATTTTTCAGCTCTAGGTAATCTTTTTCACTCCACACCTGAAAAACAAAATGCTATCACCACAGTGACTGTGAAAAAAGTAACAAAATGGCAAAAAGTTGATCTCGGGACCAAGGTCCCTAAGCTTATCTTCAATTAATTACCAGTCCCAAATTAACTCTATTTCATTTGTTATGTTTTTCTGCAACTTGGTAAGTGTGCATAGTCCTTTAAGATTTCTCTACAGGACAGCAAGGAGGCCTCTGCTGATTTGTGTCAAAACAGACTAACACACACCATCCGGTGACTGAATTTGCACATCACACTAAGCCATAACATCATTTACTAAGTTTTGGCTTATGGCTAGATATGAATCAGGTCATGATGGTTTCTTCAACAAAATGAACCAGGGCTTTAAGATCATGTATGAAAATGTAATACGTCAACAGATGAACCAGGATTAAAATCCCACTTTCAGTTCCAGCAAGATCCATCCTAGCATGTGAAATCTTCACCTCCTGTAAGAGTGCCATGTCAAATCCCTCCTGGTTGAGGGCATCCCCAATCAATTCAACACGCTCTTGCCGTACTTTGCTGAGGTAATGAATAGCCCTAGACAAGGTGAAAAGGAAAGGGAATGAGTGAGGATCACTGTTGTGGTGGGTTAGAGTAAGAACTCAGGTTGAATCAATTTGTATGTTAACTTAGGTAACAGTAGTACTGCTGCATGTTCCTTTAACTTCATTCATGTCTCTGTCTGTTCCTCTCATGTAACACCCTTGCCAATCTGTGCCTGTCAGTGAGTACCTGATCACAGAGTTCATGCCTTTAGGGGATGCAGGACTCAGGGACATGTGCTGCCTAAGTTCCTTATCCCTTCCTGCTGTAAATACAGGGTCAGCTGGTTAGAATAACCATTAGGACCTTGACTGAACTTACATGTCAAAGCTGTTACATTGCATTTCTAGGAATGTGTCTATAAAGTATTCACATCCAAAGATTGGTGTGCTTGTGGTTATCTTGTTTCCCAATCAGTGGTAAAGCAATCATTTATTTATTAGGGATCTTCCACTAATATGTGCACATGCTCAAACTACTTTTAGTCAGCTTACTAAATGAGATCAATGTAACCCACGGCTCTTGCTCCTGGCACTTCTGGGTATAACAGACAAGTGACTCACTATAACCTGCTAGCTTTGGACTAATACCACAAATGTGTGGATCCTCTCCAGTTTATTGGTTTAAGTGATTTTTACCATGACATGGCTTATTGCAAATCCTTCATTCTTTACAGATGGCAAAGAAAGAAGCATCACATTAAGGCCAATCTTGGCACCAAAGACAATATTCTTCCTGTTTATTTGTAGCATTTGTTACCAGAACATTTTTGTGAGTGTCTACAAGGGTATCCCCTAATATTTACCCTACAATACCACCCTAGTGAGGTAAATTGAACTGAGTCTAGTAGGTGGCCCAAAGCCTTCTCAATTCAATCCCAACACCTCAACCTTCAGCGGAACTATTTTTGCCTGGACCACAGTAAAAGAGATAAAGTCAAAGCCCATTATCAGCTGCAATCCCTTTAAGTATAAACATACACATACACACCGCCAGTGTTACCGATGTACGCACATGCACTTAAGATTAGGTCCTGTTAAAATGTATTAAAATGGCTAGAAGCACTGTGCAAACACAGCCCAGCTGGCCTTACTTGAGGACTAAGCCAAACCATCAAAATGGCGATGATTTGGGGCATTTCAGAGAATAAAGAATGGCTCCTAGAAATAGATCAGTAAAAACTTGAGTCGCCAAACCAAAAATATGAACACTCAATTAGACTGATAATATAAAATGATATCTAATTCCTTTGTGTGCCTTCTCAGAATTACGGATACACATAGATATACCTAAAACCGGGAGCAGTTTTGTCACATGTTCAGTCTTCCTAAACACAAGTTCAAAGGATTAATCTTGTTGCGGCCAAACCTTGATTCACCTAAAGCAACCAAATCACTGTGAAGATGCAACATAATTTTATTAGCATGCATACAGTATAAACTAGGCTCCCAGCAAAGCCTTCACACTTGGCTGAGCAGCCATGAGCAAAGGCAGAGCCATAGCTTATACACCCTTGGCCTCCTACATTGCAAAGGCAAGACAAAGAAAAAAAAGGCAGACAAAGTGGAGATTACAGCATGATGTTGAAATGTTTTTGAAAAACCTGTCCGTGTGACCTTAGTATTACTTATCCATTTCTCCTAGGTCAGCCTGCTAGCTATACCATATCTGAGAGATGGTAAGTGAATATAAACAATTTGGTTTACTGGGCTATAGGTTCCTGACTGACTCTTCCCCCTCTCGCCATTAGGGTCAATTCAGCTTGCCATAAATGTTTTCTTATAAGGCCATCTTAACCAGTTCATATGTATTGTGGGGCGGGGGGGGGGGGGAGGTTTCATAGGTTTGGAAGTGAATACAGTTCACATGTGTTTGGGGGAGCTACCTTTTACCACTGCAATCTACAGGTGTGCTGTATGCTCTGCTGCAGTGTTTCTCAACCTTGGCAACTTTAAGACGTGTGGACTTCATCTCCCAGAATTCCCCAGCCAGCAGAGATTACAGTCAAAAACATTCCAACATCATGCTGTAATCTCCACTGTGTCTGCCTTCTAAAGATTTGCTGATGCCCATGCATTTTCTAAAAGCACATCCCTATCCTTCCCTCCAAATGCTACACGTTTAAATGCACAGTATACAAATAACACTTCCTAAATATCAGAAGGCCAGCAAGTAGACCACAGGATGAAATGGAACAACACACCTGAAGACTGAGGCCTGGCCTATATCCGCAGCAGAATGAGGATCAAGCATTCTGGGATTGTAAAGCAGATTTTATACTTCTAATGTACAGCTAGGAAACTGATCACTTTCAAACAAATAATGTTCTATTAAAAAAATCTTTAGAAGTCAGAGAACTAGCATTGAAAAGAATTGATTGGAATAAGTATTGTACCCTATGTGATATACAACCATATGTATGTATGTATGTATGTATGCATGTATGTATGCATGTTTGCACTTGCAAGAAATGTATTACAGGGAACAGGAACAAAAATAGAGTCCTGCCCCAACCCCATGATGAGCAATCAAATTTTACCATTCAGCTATATTTGCAAGCTAGGCTTAGATCACCACTGAAATTTGAACTTTCCCCAACAGAGGGGGAAATGCATTAAGTCTCTGAATAAGACTCTTTGAATATTATTTTTTTGTTTTGTATACAATAGAAATGGAATTCAGAGGCTGCACCTACTAAGATAACATGGATCAGTTGACCCATCTCTTTTCACTTTCTTAATCTGTAATAATCACTCTCCAAGGAAGTGACTTCTGTACCTAGCACAGAATGGATGTCAGCTAATAGAAGTCACGTTGGTTAAAGTGTAAGGATGAGTAAAACTATGAAAAACTCAAAAGAACTATATTGTTTAAAGTAGTTTAGCTGCCTAAAGGAGAAATGAAATTGAACTATCACAATAGCAGGAGCAATCAATAATTATTTCCCAAAATATCAAGAAAGTTAGGTTTGAAGATCTTTTAGATATGCATTACTGCAGCTACATTTTAACCCACACCTCCATCATTTTGGCAAAGCTGTCCATACAGCCAAAACTCAGTGGTCCAGAGAGCAGGACATGAAGAAAAGAGAAACCAATAGCATCCAAGGAATATTTAGCACCACCACCACACACTAAAATCCCAAAGCACAAAGACAGGGCACCTCATAGCCTGCTTTGGGATAAAAAACCTTAAATGCCAAGGAGGGAAAAAATACCTCAGTTTTCAAAGCAAGGAGTAGAATTCAGAACTCTTGATAATATCTAAGAAATAAGTCAAAATGGAAAAAGCTGTTCAGATCAAAGCCGCCTCAAACGCAAATGCAAAAAGATAAACTCACCAGCAATTGAGGTCAAAGATACGAAGCTGCACTTGAGAATCCTTCTCCATTGCTGTGAATGCAAGACAATGTACAGGTGAATTCTAATCAAGACTCAACATGATGAGAGGTCCTGCTTCTACCTTTTGGGCAAGCTGGGACTTTGGCTTGACAAATTTCCCTCTGCCAGAAGAACAGGAATTGTAACTAAGAACTGTGGTATTGGGACTTTTGAGCAAGGAAGGAGGCGGGTGAGGCAGATGATTCAGCCAGGAGCCTGAGGTTTGGTGTACAAGGACAGAGGAAGATCTCACATCCTCTCTTAGTCCAGAGAGGTTCGTAGGAGCCGATCTACTAATCAGCAACTTAATCAAGTCCTCAAACATCACCTCTGCTTTTCATGGAGCCATCTTCAGTCTGCCATCTTCCCCGGAAGTGAAGAGATATTAATTTTTTTGCATTTGAAGTAATATAACAAGTGTATTCTCTTCAATGATAAACCCCTTCCCATCACTTGAATATTTCTGTCTCTTTAATTGGTGAAAAGCAGTCAATCAATTTTCATGAATACTAAAAAGCTTTTAAAATCCACAGCTGAGCAATACATTTTTTACCATCAACCAAAATATACAAGCTTCCAAGTTCTCCAGGATTAATCATTATGGAAGAGAACTTAAAAGCTTGCACACTTTTGTGACATTTTAGTGGGTCCAAAAAAGGGAAATGATGAACTATGGTACAACTATCAAGGTGAAGGAGATCAAAGTCAGCCTTCCTTTACCTGGTGCCCCTTAGATATGGTAGATGTCAATTCCCATAATCCCCAGACAACATGGCCAATGGCTGAAATTGAAGAGACAGTCACCAGATTATGGAAGGTTGTTCTAGGCACCCCCTCTGCCCCCAGCTCAATTGGACATTTTTCTAACTTTTGGGGTTAGCATTTTTGAGTTCACTGCCAGAGCCACAGAAAATGGTGGTGATAAATGTTATATGAGTTTCAGCAGGAAACAACAACTACATGTTAAATATGTGCATGTCTTCATTTTTGCATGATTTGTGATAGTTATGCAGTTTTGGCCATCTGTTTCCTGCTACTAGACTTGTTTTTTATTGGCATTTTGCTTCCTAGCAGTTTCATCAGAAATTGCTGAACTCTACCCTAAATTTCCTACCCTAAATTTCCTTCCAGTGTTTGCAGAATTAATGGCCTGTTTCTCATTGATTGGTAGTGAGACAGCAACTTATTCCAATTTCTTAGAAAGCATACAAATATTGTTAAGTAGGCAATTTTGGCTGACAAAAGTTCTCAGCCTTGGGTTGGGTTCACATACCATACAAACCTATAATGGGATGTTCTTGTTTATGGCTTAGAACAGTGTACAGTACTAAGCACATCTGAAATGACTCTCACATTAAAACATCATAATTTTACAATTTCCTATGCAAATAATGAACAAATCTGTCAGACACTGTCTTGTCTCAATTACACAAAAGCCTCTTTCCAACAAAGACTTATAATTTAACTTTGACATTGCTCCTTATCCCATGACCTTAAAAGAATTATACATTTTATGGAGCTGGCCTTTGCTACCTGAGTAAACTTTATTACTGTATTGTGATCTCTTCATTATACAGCAAAAAGGCTGCAATTACTGCACAGTGATGTCAATGTGAAGACTGCTAAAATACCATTCCATAGATTTGGTGAAAGATTTGGTGAATATCAAATAGGAAACCACAAACTGATCAGTCACATTCTACAATATGTGCACATGCTAAGAAGCTAGCTTAGCTAGCTAGCACACCCCATATTCACACATAGAGGGCTGTGGTAAGCCTGCTATATAGGCTATTTGTGCAATCTCCCACATGGCTTACAGGAAATTAGCACAGCAGCACAAATCATACAAAATAAATGGAACATAAAGGAAGTGAATTAAGAAATAGCAAAATGTTTACTATAAAATTACAATTACAATTACAATTATTTATAGTAATTGCTTTGCCTGAAAGTGAGACATTCTTTGAGACTAATTGCTTTGCCTGAAAGTGAGAGAGACATTGAGTTTGTAGATTCAATATTAGCTTTTCTTACATTTGCCCTCAGTTAAAAAAAAAGGCATGAGACAGAATTGACGACTCTTCCCTCCCTCTAATCTGTACACACAATGATAACTTGAAACAAGAAGCTATGAAGAGGCAACATTCAGTATTACTGTGTGATGACAATAGCAGCAAAATTCAAGAATCCAAGGATTCAAATCTATGGCTGCCAATTTGGGAAGAAACAGACTTGGGCTCAAAATCTTCAGATACAATGAAGAAGTATATAGAATAATACATTCATAAAATACAGGAATTTACTGTTTTTCCTTCTCACAATACTGGGCAGAGACAGTTAACACTCTATTGTTGAATCAAAGTGGAAAGTATGAAAGAAGCTTCTTTGGGGAAAAAAGCCCCCTACTCATCCTAAATCAAATACCAAATATTATAGTAAAAACAATTAAGAGTCTTATACACCCCTAAAAATTACAAACGTATTATGGCACAGGTGTTCACAGCATCTAATAATGTCACCCAATTTCATGAGTTCCCAACCTGTTCATCCTCAAATGTTATATTTATTTATTTTTCAAATTTATATCACCACCCATCTCACCCAAAAGGGGGACTCTGGGCGGTTTACAATAAATAAACAGTTAAAACCATAAAAACATAATTTACAATAAAAACCATCATTATAAATAAATAGATATAAAATCCCTATGGCAATAAACTCTCATTCAATAGGGAGGGCACTATGGCACCAGCCACCTCCAGGAAGAACTACTGCCCTTCCCTTCCCATCCCATCCCAGGCAAGGCAGCAGAACCAGATTTTCAATTTTTTTCAGAAGGCCAGGAGTGAAGGGGCCAGCCTCACCTCCAGGGGCAGAATGTTCCAAAGGGCGGGCACCACTGCAGAGAAGGCTCACCTCCTGGACCCCGCCAGATGGAATTCCCCTGCCGACGGGGTCCGTAGCATGCCCTCTCTGCGTGACCAGATGGGACGGGATGATGTTATGGGGATGAGACAGTCCCTCAGGTAACCTGGCCCCATGCCATATAGGGCTTTAAAAGTGATAACCAACACCTTGAATTGGACCCGGAAGCAAACTGGCACCCAATGCAGCTCTCACAGCAGTGGTATCACATGTGCCGATCTTGAGGCACCCATAACTGGCCGCGCAGCTGCATTTTGGACCAGATGAAGCTTCCGGATACTCTTCAAGGGTAGCCCCATGTAGAGCACGTCACAATAGTCTATATGGGAGATGACCAGGGCATGAGTGACTGTATGGAAGGCATCTCGCTCCAGGAAAGGGCATAGCTGGCGCACAACACAAAGTTGCACAAAGGCTCTCCTGGCCACGACTGCCACCTGCTCTTCGAGCAGGAGTCGCAAGTCCAGGCGGACCCCCAGGTTCCGCACTGGGTCTGATGGGGCAGTGCAACCCCATCCAGAACTAAAGATGACAACTTCCTGGATATAGAGGAGCCATCAACCCACAGCCACTCTGTCTTACCAGGGTTCAGCTGAAGCCTGTCGTTCCCCATCCAGGCCCCCACAGCCCCCAGGCACCAAGAGAGGGCAGTCACCGCATCACTTACCTCACCCGGGATGGAGATATATAATTGAGTATCATCAGCATACTGATGATACCTCATCCCTTGGTGATGGATGATCTCACCCAGTGGCTTCATGTAGATGTTAAAAAAGGAGCAGAGAGAGAACTGAACCTTGCAGCACCCCACACAAGAGGGGTCGTGGGTCAGATCTCTCATCCCCTATCACCACCGACTGGGACCGGCGCAAAACCATGCTGTCCACCCCCAACTCCGTGAGTTGTCCCAAAAGGATACCATGGTTGATGGTATTGAAAGCTGCTGAGAGGTCAAGGAGAGCCAATATGGATACACTCCCACCATCCTGCTCCTGCCAGAGATCATCCATAAGCGTGACCAATGCAGTTTCTGTCCCAAATCCTGGCCTGAAACCTGACTGGAAAGGGTCTAGATAATCTGTTTCATCCAGAATCCTCTGGAGTTGTAACGCCACACCACTTTCTCAACCACCTTCCCCAGAAAGGGCTCAACCACCTTCCCCAGAAAGGGAAGGTGGGAGACAGTACAAAAATTGTCCAACACAGTAGGATCCAGTGATGGTTTCTTGAGGAGGAGGTGTACCAACACCTCCTTAAAGGCAGCTGGAAACACCCCCTCTCTCAAGGATGTATTAACCATCGCCTGGACCCAACTACATGCCACCTCCCAGGTGCTTTTACCAGCCAGGAAGGGCATGGTCTAGATGACATGTGATGGCATTCACTGTCCGCAGAATCCTGTCTACTTCCTTGGGCCCAACAGGATCAAACCGTCCCCAGATAACATGGTAAGTATGCTCCCTCGGCATCTCCTCAGACTGTGCCCCACACTTAAAATCCAACTTGGAACAGATCTGAGCGATTTTATCCTGCAGATGCCCAGAAAACTCCTCCACACGGCCCTGTAGTTTACTATATCTCATCAAGTGCCAGAAAACAAATATCACAAGTGGCAACATTCCAAAATTACTGGGGGAAATATTTTAGCCAGCCAAGCCAATTTTGCCATTGATCTTGAAGTGGCCATTCTGAAGCAAGACTTTAAAAACAGATTGCAAAATGAAGTCCCCAAACTACAATTCAAGAAGAGGACCATAAATCTTGCATTCTATAAGCTCACCAAGGCAGATATGAGTTTGCCCCTTTGGGGTGTTTAATAAATGTGTGTGCAGAGAGAATGAAGATGAGGCAGCAGCTTTGCTTTCCTGTTGTTGTTTTGCTTTTTGTACCCCAGACCTAGTGGACCTTCCACATCATGTTGGCATCCTATACCTACCAGCTAAACTACTAGAGCAAATAACCTTTTGGAACTTTGGAGGCAAAAATCCAAGTTTTTTTTCCTCATGTTCTGCATTGCATAGGAAGCCTTACCATCCACTCTGAGCAGATAAGATAAGGGGGCTGGAGACAGGGAAGAGCAGGGAGGCTCATCTCCCCACCCCCACCCCACTCCAGAGTCACTGAACATTTCCAAAGAATAGAAGACATTAACAGAACAATTAACAGGAAGAGATACGCGTGTATCCTCTTCGTTTGGAAAAGAATGCTCAGTAGCTAAATAAAATTAAACTATTAAAACAAGTTCGGCCAGACGGAGTTCACCTTAACCTCTCTTCCCATCTGACGTCCAAGGCGTGACGGTGGTTAGGCACGCTAGTCGTTCCCGGCGCCGTATTTCGCCCAAGAAACGTTTTAAACAGAGCTACAGCAGTCGGAGCTGAGCTTGTCTTCCGACTTCGGTCCCGATCGATATTAAAACAAAAAGAAAAGACTGCTAAACATTCTATCTTAACAGGTCTCAGTCTCCTATTTCAATATATTCGGTGGGGGGAGGGGGGGACCAGCCAGGGGGCGGGAGCAAGAACTGTCCCAGCTTCGGCGCAGCTTTCAAAGCAAATATTACTATTACTGATTGTGACAGCCAGACAAAGAGGAGGAAAGAAAGACGAGAACAAACGATTTTTCGTTGCAAGCGACACAGGACTCCAAAAGGGCTTGGAGAGCCGCTGCATACCTGGGAGTTTCTATGACAAGCCAGCCGAGCCCACTCCCAATTTTCACTCCCTGCCCTCCATTATTCGCGCGAAGACCGTCCGGGGGGCAGCAAAGCAGCAACAACTAAAGCGAGCAGGCAGCGCCTAACTGTGCGGCGCGCAATGCATCTCGGGTTTTGTAGGCCTTTCTTTCAAGTCATCAGAACTTGCGTTTAAACCTACTTCCCTCCCCTCACTAAAAGGGGTGTAAGGTGACGCCGTTGGGTGGAAAAGAGGGAAGAGAAACTCTGATGGGGTGGTGGAAAATTAACCCTTCGAGCCTGCACCCACTTGCCTCTAAGTGGGCTCAGTTTAACGCAACAAGTGTTTGTTTGTTTTCCCTTTCAGGAGAAGGAAGGAGCTTGAAGCGCGAATTAGAAGTGCCGAAGGGTTTTGCGACGGCGCGCTTTCCCGATTTGTTGGCATAGTTACGATTTAAGGGCTGTTGCTACGTCGAAAAATTAAACTTTTAATTTCTTCATGCGCATATGAAAACTACACTCTGCAGGTTTTTGCCTTTTTCATGAACACAGTCCCCGAGTTACCTAACTTCTTTAACACATCGTTTAGATTTTTGTTTTTAGACTTTAGAAAGAATACTAGTCATTGTTGTAAACTCCTTTTCTAGTTGTCTAAACTAGTGTTTCTCAACCTCAGCAACTTTAACTTCAACTTTGAGTTGAAGTCCACACATCTTATAGTTGGTAAGGCTGAGAAAACACTGGTCTAAATCTAGAAATGAACTAAACTACACACTCAACTCACTAGTGGGTCTGTTGTACTTTCTGTTTAAGGCATCAATGGAGCCAAAAGATCAGAAATTTCTTTGGGCACAACCTCAGCTGCTCCTGAATTAGGCATGTACATAGATAACCGGATAACCCAAATAACCCACAGATGGCATTGCTTTGTCACATCCCCAGTCCAGAGCTGAGTTCTCTTAAAGTCATCTGTGGTTGTCCAAGTCATCCTATGCCACTTCATGTTCGAAAGGGCTATTGGTGTTCAGGGGTGTCCTGAGGGAAAGTTAAAAAAAATTAAGATAGTCACAACCCCACAATCAAAGCCTGCTTTCAAAGGATAGAAATATAGAGAGAGGCACAGTAAATGATGTTGGTATAAAATAGATTAAGTTAGATTTCCTTTTTCTTTCATTTCCTGCCTTTACTTTCTTTGCCTTTCTAGTTACTTCTGCTTTCCTGTGGTTTGCATGTTGCTTACCCCAAAATTGATTTGCAGGATGGGCATGTATATGCCAAATTAAGGGCACAGACTTGGAACTTGCTGCACTTCCCTGAACTGAAGCCAATGTCTGCTATGACAGTTCAAAATATGGAGAGAAATGTCCCTCTAGGGAGGATTTATTTTGCTCATAGATTTTAAAAGAATACATGGCATGATGGATACCAATTTTAACAGTAGGTGCTGTTCGCTCTGTGGTGAAAAAATCCCAATAGCTGCAAGGCAGTGCCCTTATAACAGTGGATACATCTAAGAGGTGTTGTATCTTGATCAAAGTGAAGCATTTCTTGCAAGGCTTTGCACAGACCACGTTTTCAGCAATCCTAGCAGAAAGGAATCCAGGAGCTTCAAAAAGGAACTGAATCTTCTTATGACCTTGGGACTGCAGGTTGCTTACCTCTGAATTAAACTCTGAGGACAAATGCCCATCAGTAAGAAAATGAGTATCACCAGTACCATTCATACAGACAAAAACAGCTGTTAGAATTATCAGCCTCCTCAATTTTCAGATCTTACTTTCAAGATTGATGCCTTTTTATGTTTTCAAAACTAACTGAAGATAATTACTTAAAAGGGCTTGGGACTTTCTTTGTCCACCAGCAGGATAACTCTCTGGAAACTGAACACAAAGGAACCAAATTTGGTGTGGGTGGAGAAGTTGACAAAAGAAATACTGTGTTTGAAATGGGCCAGATTCATCCAGGGGCTGTGGGGAAAAAAAATCCAAGAAGAACATGCATTCCAATGGGAGACACAGTTGGACAGTGGCTCAGGATGCTGCCCACTTCTCCATTCTAAGACTCCTCCCTCCCAATTACATGATCTAGAGGGCAACTATTATTAACAGGTTCAAAAGAATTCCAGAAATTGCTCTGCATGCTTTCCATATCTTGTTTAATATATTAGACTGGATTCAAATGATTCAAACTTTGAGGGATAGGCTGGTTTTAGAGAAGGACATAATAGTATGGACCAATGTTTTATATTAGAAAGCATGCTAAAAAACTCTATTGAAATAAGTTTAATAGTTTTTATTAAACTCCCAACTGCCTTGAATTGTGTTAATAAAAATAGTTTCTTATTGATTATTAGGAAGATCCATAAAAGAATCCAGATTAGAGTTAAGAGTTTACCAATGTGGTTGCGTCACGTGAAGCAGGAATGCCTGTTTGTTTTTATTCTTTTCATCCTTGATATTTATGACTTGGGTTAGAAATTAACCCAAATAAATGATTCTCATTGGCCAGAGATAATAGAAAGATATATGTGTTTTCAGACTGTTTGACACTGATACTCTTTCTTACTCTTTTAGTACATTGTACAGAACAGTGTCTTCCATCCATTATCCAAAGACCAAAATATTGGTCTCCTAAAAGCAGAATACAAAAATATAAATGGAAATTAGGCCAAAATGAGGCTGAAAAAATCAGATCCTATAGGTCATTTGCACCTGATGCATGTTATTTAACAACAGTCTTTCATGGAATAATAATAGCTGCTAGGCTAAAGGCTCAGAATTTGCTGGGAGCCCTAATAAAATTGTTTCATCTAAATGTCTCACAAAGCTAGGATTTTCCACAGATTTAATTCTTAGGATGGATTATGAACAGGCAAAATTGACCCTGAAGCAAAGGATAAAGGACATAGACAAACAGACTTACAGAAGGCTCCTCATTTCCTATTCAGAGCATAATAAATATATTGTCAATACTGCAAACTACCTTACTCAACTCGAAATTCCTAGCCATCGGAAAGCTTTCTCCCTAGCTCAAAGCCATGCACTCCCTTCTGCAGTCTTGGAAGGCAGATACAAAAAAAATCCCAATAGCTGCAAGGCGGTGCCCTTATAACAGTGGAGAGATAGAAACCACAGACCACGTGCTTTTTCGTTGTCCTTTTTATAAAGAGCTCAGGAGTAAATTAATATTACCTCTGATCAATAAATACCCTAGTCTGAAAGATATAGATTATATGCAAATGTTACTTATAGACAAACATCCAACTGTCACAGCACAAGTAGCCAGATTCTGTGCAGCTGCTATGAAGATACGTCAGATTATGATTGGAAAAATGTAGTAATGTACCCCTTGTAATAACTTTAAGTGGTCTATATATCATATTTTATATATGATATTTTATTCTATTACTCTTTTTAATATTTTACATACCATATTTTTATAGACACTTATATTTGATAGAATATTAGTCATGATAATGTAAATTAATAAGATTGTTTTTAAATTTGATGAAGGGGCTCATTTACATTGTGATCTAAACGTATTTTGACATTTAATTGGAACTTGTAAATTCAAATTTAAAATTATTTTAAATCAGATGGTTCATATTTTAAGGCTGATGTGTATACCTTTATAGAATTGTATCTTGTACTGGTCAGTGACCATAATAAAATTGAACTGAAACTGAAAGCGGAACAATTTCTTGATTTTGTTATTGTTGGAATGTTTTTCTTATATGTTTACAATAAGTTTAAATTAAGTAATGCCATTATATAAAAGCTATATGGCTTCTCCATTAGAAACAATAGAGATATCAGGTAGCATATCCATATAAAGGAAGACATATATCTTATGCATACCCATGTAAAGGAAAACGTATATCTTATGCATAGGAAAACATAGCTGTTTTAGCTCTAGATAAAGAGACATTTGCTTAGCTATAAATAAGGAGGCATCTCCTTTATCTCTAAGATAAGGAAACCTTTGTAATGAGCTAACCCATTGATAATGATTGGCTAAATTTCTAAACTAAAAATTCTATAAAAAGGGAAATGAAGAGCAGTACACTTCTCAGCTGCCCATTCAAAGTAGCTTGACAACTTTGGGTGAATAAATATAAAAACTTTGACCTCCATTGATCATCTGGTGTGTTTTATTCCCAGCTTGGAAACGAAGCAGGGAGGAAAAGCGAGGAGATTAATCCTTCTGACACTATATATATTTTCTAATGTTAAATTTACAACCGTAATCTGTAAGGTGTTATATTTGGGGGAATGGGATGTTCTTGAAATGAACACACTGCAAATTATGCAGAACATATTTCTATGAAAGCTATTCACTGTGGCACCCCAGTCTTTTTCAATGTTTACATATGAAATTACTTCAATTAGTAAAATAATACTTTTTTTGCCACAAGGTTAAAGTATATCAGCCTGCAGCTGCCACAAGATTGCTTCTCTAAAACATGCTATCTGCAGTTGAAAAAAAGCAGAGATTGAATAACAACCAAAGATTATCACAGCTTTATCATCTGTGCTGTTGTAGCTATCAGTCGGGATAAAAAACAAATGAAGAACCAACCATATTTAATGGATTCCAGGAGGAACACCCTTGTAGAAATACTGGCTTCCAAATTCTCTCATTTAGCTGTGGTGTTTTTTGCTATATGAAGAAATGTTTTCCTGCAGAAACAATTTTTGCACTTTTAGAAACAAGTCAATCAAGCAGAGTTTGCATATGTAGTTCAGATATGATGAAATTGGTGAAATATGTTTCATTATTTTATCCTGTCAGTTGCCTCTTTCTTCACCCTAGAAAATATTTCCTGGTGACTAATAGCTGCTTGTACAACCCAGTGCAGATTATGTTTTCTCCTCAGGGTTGTAACTCATGTCATCTATAAGGGGTCTCTGAATGCTGGATAGCAGCAAGAATATGAAAACAAGATCTCACAAAACTTGTAGCTGACTGTAATGCAGATTCACTGACTGTAAACAATAAGATGAAATGCAATGAATTTTGTACTGGCATAGGCTGGTATTCAATATATTATGACTAATTTATTTCAACTTACTCGTTTTAGCTTATTTAATGTTGCAACTTGCTACTTTTGCTATGGTTTATGTCTAATATCTAATATGTAATAAAGTGAATTTTAATCTAATTAGCAAGACATTTATACTTTGAAAAGCAGTGCACATTTACCAAGGAATACACTCCACAACACATTTTTTCTGGTTTCTGAGAACATGGATTCTTTTCTGTAAAGTATGCTGGGAGATTTTGTATGGAAATCAATAAAATTGCTTTGTGAGTTTCACACATACATACCACTGATGGTCTACCCTTTCAGAATAAGTAACATTATGCAAAATGCAAAGAGTGATAAATCGTGAGCAAAAAAAAGGGAAAAAGGAAGTCTGCATTTAGTTTATGCTGCTATAATTCACACCTTAGGCATGAAGCCAGCTGGGTGACCTTGGGCCAGTCACTCTCTCTCAGCCCTAGGGACATGATTGAATGGATAAAAAAAAAATCCACTCCACCTCTCCATACCTTTCTAGCCTTGCAAAATATCCTTGCTTCCATTACATACATACACCAATTCATACACTGTATTGCCTTTTGCTATTTAAACATTTCTCATTTCTCCTCATCTGAGGACATCAGTTTCACCCAATGACACCTCTCTCTGTCTATCTTTACTCTCAACCTATTCACCCTTCCTTCATATATTTGTTTTGCAACTCAATCTCGTTCATTCAGTGTAACCAAAATACCTCAAAACCCTCCCTTCTTGCTGGTCAATCTCTTTTGTATTCAATTCACACGCATTCAGTACCTATTCATTCCTGATTCTGACTTTTATTCTTTTACACACATGCTTTTCAGGTACTCCATTCCCATTACATTCAACTTTTTTTGGGGGGAGGGGTGCCTCTGAGGCAGCGTTGACTCCTGGACTAGTCCCTGCAGTTTTCTTTGCAAGGTTTTTTGGAAGTGGTTTGCCATTGCCTCCTTCCTAGGGCTGAGAGAGAGTGACTGGCCCAAGGTCACCCAGCTGGCTTCATGCCTAAGTTGGGACTACAACTCATGGGCTCTGGTTTCTAGCCTGATGCCTTAACAACTACACCAAACTGGCTTAGCATCCATGCAAATCACTTTTATGATTTTCCTGACATATCCAAAACTTGCTTCCATATAATATATTTTTATACACAGCCATTCTAGCTTCCTTTGATAAGCAAGCATTCATTTCTAACAATAAACAACACACTGCCCACTTCCTTTCTACGAGCATGTTACATGCCTTAACATTTTTCTATTAATTTCCCCATCTTTAGTAAATATTCCAGAGAGGTAAATAAATCCACCTGCTTACTCCTTTTTATATTATTATTATTTATACCTTACATTCATTCATTCTACTCTTCTGTCAAACACCACTCCCTTGGTCTTTTATAGATTAATTTTAAGATTCATCATATGCATACAGTGGCTGGACTGATGTAAGATTTAAATGGGATGAGGGGGAGGGGGAAGAGAGGGGGAGACAAATTGGTAATGCAGATGCCGGTTACATGTGAAACAGATTACCATTACCTTCTTAATTAACAATTATGATGTGTGAAAAACTCTTCATGTTTTTTAAGACCTTTTGAGATTGCCTGAAACCTTTTTATGTAGATGAGTTCAACTCTCATTTGATGGTGTTGTTAAAGTTTTGTTGTTCCATAACCATCATGTTGAGATCTACAATAGATTGTCCTGGAAGACTGAAACACTCTGATGTTATTTTGCCCTTGTTTTGATTCTTGACTTTTGTCCATTAATTCTTTTGGTAAAGTTTGTCCCATATTTCCTATGTAGAATCCAGACAGGTATTGCTGGCAGATGATGGCATATACCACAGTAGAGAAACTCCTAATCTTGTGTGAATACTCATTGGAGCTTGTGATGGTGCTCTTGGTGTAGATATGGGGGCAGTGCAGACATCTGAGTGCATTTGCAGGGTCTGGTTCCCATGTTAGCATCATAATTTTTTTTTTTTTGGTTGCTTGTGAGAAGCTGTTTCAGGTTGTGTATTCATCTGTATGCAAGTATGAATCTGCCATCCAGTGTCTGAGAAAGTGCAGTGGCATTGTCCAGCATGGGCTTTAGATTATTAATACATTTGAATGGTTTGAGCTGCGAGCTGTAGTTTAGCTGCCTGTCATGGCTTTAGAGCTTTCACATAACACTTTTTAGTACACAAAGTATAAACTGAATTTCCTATCACATATATGTCACATGCAGCATTCCATTGTAATGGTAAGGACAATACCAACCTGTTTAGTAACATTTTTTACCTGTATGCCAGAAGGGTAGCCAAAGCTAGTTTTACCTGAAGGAGGCTCATGCTATTCTATGCAAGCTAAGATTGCTATTTAGAGATAAATTTACATCCCAACATGGTTGCCTGTATCTTACCAATTAGGTGGCATATACAGTGAACTGATCCACTCAGGCTATGTAAACAGAGCCAATATTGGGTAGTGGCTAAGGTTATTCTAGGACTATGGAGATTATTCTGGATGACCCTCAGCCACAGAAACTCACTGGGTGACTTTAGGCCAGTCGCTGAACCCAACCTAGCTCCCATGATAAATGTCATACATGTCAAATAGAAAAGCTTTACATTCTGAATTATAAACTATGTATCTTGAAATTTGGATTTAATAAGAAAATAAGCTTTGTCTATATTCCAACCCCCAAATGTATTTTATTTTCTAAGAAAAAGGTAAGAAATTTTTCCATCTGTGTCTTTCTTATTTCAGGATATATATGGAAGAGGGATTATATCAACCTGTTGTTATGCAGTTTTATTGGACAGCTTGCCCAAACCATGGTTTGCCAATTCACAAGGTTTATTAGACCAGGAAACAATTCATTAAGTTGCAGATGCCATGAGCAGAATGAGCTGTGGAAAAGCATTTGAATGCAGTCATTCTTATGACTCCATCATCTTTGTCTGAACACATAGTGTGAAAATGTATGCATTTTACACTACTCTTCATAATACATCTGCTGCTTCCTTATGGGGAATTGAATGTTGAAGGAAGGACTGCAGTGTGCATTGTCCTCTTGCAGCCTGATTGGCAAAGTTCTGCCATTTCAAACGATGAAAAAATATTGTGTCATACAGAACTTTAATTATACGTTTTTACAGATTCACTTATCAGTTTATCTTCTACATGGTATCTAGAGTGTGAAAAGTGAAAAAGGACACAAATCTGAGATCAGAAATTGCAGCACTAAAAGGGCAAGTCTTATAGTATTCCCATATACAATGATGGTGAATTCTGATACAAATAAATTTGAGATGGGATCTTCAGTGTGAAATCACTGAAGTAGTTTATGAATTTGCACAATTTTATCTGATTGGACCAGAACTGGATTATATTTTGTTAGTTTATTGAGACCAAGAAATCAACATCACCAATATGGCTTTGTAAATGTCACTGTTTAGCTTTAATGCAATTGCCATTTCAGTCACAACTCACAGCTGAGAACTCCCTTAGACTCCCAGTGCAAATACGTGTGTATATATGTAAGTGCAATTACTTGCACTTGATAAAGTGGCCCCTAATCCTTGAAAGCATGATGCCATAATTAATACATTTATTGTGATTAATTTGTTATAATATGCTTTGTTAGTTTGCTGCAACAGATTAATATAGCTGCCCTTATGGAATACAGTATAAGCCAATAAATTTGTAAGGGGTTCAGTATTGTATGTGCTCTTCCCTGCTCTGCTTTGCCTGGGTAAAGGTAAAGGTTTCCCCTGACATTAAGTCCAGTCATGTCCGACTCTAGGGGGCGGTGCTCATCTCCGTTTCAAAGCCGAAGAGCCGGCGTTTGTCCGTAGACATTTCCGTGGTCATGTGGCCGGCATGACTCCATGGAACACCGTTACCTGCCTGCCGAAGCAGTACCTATTAATCTACTCACATTTGCATGTTTTCGAACTGCTAGGTTGGCAGTTTTGCCTTGCTTTGCCTACTTGTCTGTTAATTTTTAAAGTAAAGAACATTTATTCAGTAATTGCCACATTAATAAAGCAAGAGTGAGAAACTTTTAATAATGTAAATTGCATTTTGGTTTGAGGATTGGGGGAACATGACACAATTGGGTGCTTGTCAGTCAGTACTCTGCTTTTGCAGGAAACTTCACAGCCAGTTTTGTCACAGTCTGATGCTAGAAAGAGAAGGAGTATTTGAGTTGTAAGGCTGCTTCCAAACGGAGTTAAACAACCGTATGCCAAGAATATGAAAACTTCACTTGAAGATTTTAGTAGTGATCTCTTTACACAAGTTATCATACACAAGTTTGTTACAAGTAAACATTTATAAGAACTGAATTCTGAATGCAGTGCAAGATTTCCCTTGTGCAGCAAAACTATGGATATAGGGGATACATACAGAATTTTAGAGAAGCTAGCCTGGTAGAACATTATAGATAAAGTACTAGATTGAGACTTACTATATATAAAAGCAAACCCATTGAAATCAATGGGACATATAAAACACAAAGTTAAATTCTATTATGACTAAATATGGATCTAATCAAGAGTCAGACTGCAGCTGCTTCTTGCAAATATGCTTTGAACAAACGAGAAAACAAAAATACAAATGCAAAAAGGTATTTGAGCCAACCCATGAACAATAAGTTTAATAATTTTCAGCAGACCATAGCTTTCTAGAAGCTCCACTGTCTCATCTAGTTGAAGATGGACATACAGTAAACACAATAATATATGATACAACCCATCACAGCTGGATTAAAAAAATACACAAAATATAATACATAAAAATGATTTTACACTGTGGACTGACAGAGCTCTAAAAAAAGGTGACCATAACCCTGGTAGGCTTTACAAAGTCTTTAAAAAAATAAAACAGTACTTCATGTGAAATTCATAAATACACGGGATGTGGGGGAGAGTAGGTTATTGAGATTTGGGATACCTGCGGTATATCCAACTAAGAGACATTCATGAAGCCATTCTTTCCTTAAGCTTGCTGTCACTGTCTGGGGACACCAAATAGGCACTTATATGCATATATCTGCCTGCAAAGTTGAGGCCAAGGTGGAGGGAATCTGCAAGAGGAAAGCTGGGAATCTAATTATAAGTTGCACAGAAACTAAGAATAGTATGGCATGGAAGGACTGAAAAGGAAAAGATGAGAAATGTAACAGTCCGGTTTAAGAGGCTTATTTGAAAGACTTTAGCTGATGATTGTCAATATAATACAAGAACCTGCTTTTACATAAAGGCCTTTTTCTGTTCTCCCCACATCTTATTCAACAGAAGAAGATTATTTTATTATATATGAGCTAAGGAGAATAGGGCAAGTTTAATCTTAATTCCTAGAATTTTTCATTTAGGAATGAAAAATGCTACATATAAATCAGCCAGCACTCCTGCCCTTATAGATGCTGATGGCTGAAATAAAAAGGAAACAACATCCTAGGCTCTCTTGATTTTACCTTCTCCCATTCTAGCTATAATAACTATTATTTGATTCCAAGGATGCTGTACCTCTCCCCAAATGCTTGAGGAATCTCAAAACGTACCTGAACTTCAAAGCTGGCATTTATTGTCCAGTCAATTCTTCCTAATAACATTTAGGACTGAAGGTTGTGGCATCAGTGACCAGTTTGCCCAAACAACACATGAAGTCATGCTTCGAACATTCAATTTACCAAGGACAGTGGAGCAGAATTAACATGATGAAGCAAGGAGGAAAGGAGATGCCTGATTTCCACTTGGCACCGCTTGTTAAGAGTTTTCAGCACATGCTGCTCCTCTCTCCAGAGCACAACCCATTGCAAAATAAGGCACAGTTCTGAGCAATTTGTGAGTTGGTTCTGTACAAATTCAGTCTCCACGTACCATTCCATCAGTGCGACCACCTCGGGAACGCCTCTAATACAGAAAGGAGTGTTTGTTTTAACAACGTAATGGAGTTATCCAGAAGTTCTTGGGTGGAATCAATTACAATCACTTCACAGGGAAAAAAACCGCAATCTTACTGGAATTTAAAATGTCCTTCAAAGGGTTGGGAAACTCTGTCAGTTTTTCTTATGTTGTCACCTCAGAGCTGCATACGTCACTCAAACAACAGTCCAAAGGCTCTTAGGAACATTCTTAGTCTGCTGATCGAACTCTGAATTAGCCAATGCCTTTGTACCTGGTCCTTCCAGCAAAAGCCGGCCATTCAGGTAGTGAAAACAGGGTATTAGGTCAATAATGTAGTGGTCATACAGGCCAATAGTGAAAGTGAGGCCCACGTCAGTTATGAAAAAGAGATCATGACTTTATGAAAACAGTCCATGACACCACCATCTACCCTCTGAGACAGACAGGCAGACAATGGCAGAAAAGACACCCCCATACACACAAAACACTTTGAAAAAGAAGGAATAACCAAGGTGAAGGCAGAATTTTAACCTGAATCTTGACCCAGTGCCATGAACTAAATTCACAACCCATCTGTTTTAACATATTTTTATTTTGAAACTTCCCAGCTACTTTTCACAGTCTCTTTGGGGCTCCCCCTCTGTACATGCTAATAACACTATGGAAAAAAAAACATCTCACTGTGATGAAATGTCTCCTTACAGCACCTTAAAATAACCTCCATTTAAATTGGGGTGGATACCCAGGCATGAACATTTAATAGCAGCAGGCTTTGGCCTGTGCATCCCAAATCCTTCTAGACAGGGTAACCTCCTTTGCTCCCTTCCCCAACAATCACATCCTTTCCTTATAGTGTGCCCCTTTCCCAAGTACTTGAATTGTACTGGCTCTGGGAAAGGGCATGGTCTAGGGATTAGTCTTACTGGATTGATCAGAAGGAATGGTGCTTTTTTTTTTTTAAGTAAAAAACCCTGCAGGACAAGATAGGAAAAGCTCAGTGATAGAGACTCAGTGGTAGGGACAGGCAAAAATAATACATTCTGTTGGATCCTCTGTTATTCAAAACTACATGCTAGTAATTAGACAGGGTATAGCTGAAACTTATGGGCTTGAGCCCTGGAGATGCCATGCACGGTGATCTTGACAATATTCCTGTAACAGAACTCCTAAAAGCACCAATCTAAATTAGAAGGCAACTATGTTAGACTCCAAGTTTAAGGTCAGGGGCCTATGTTTAGACTTAAACCTCAGCATTTCCAACAAGAAACAAAACAGCTTTCAAATGATGTGGGACTGCATTTCATCTTTCAGTATCTCCTTGGATCTGGGCTGCCCATCAATTATTCTGATTCTAGCAAACTCTACAAGGATTTGCTAAGTGGAAAGTATATAATACAGAGGGGGGAAATGTACCTGGATAATTTGATTCTGCCCTTCTTTGTGTGACTAGCACAGATGAACAGAGAAGCAGAGGAGAAATTAATACCTCACCAGAACAATGTTCAGGCAGCAAGAACTTTGGTCTAAGCATTTCCCATAATGTTTTTGGCAAGGCAAATGTAAAAACAAAGAAAAAACGAACAGCTTCTTGTGAGAGTTGTTAAAATCCCACAGAAGTGTGGAAATCTGTCCAAGTTATTCAGCCTTAGCCAGCCCAAATATTTCCCTAGACCAGTGTACCAGTGTTTCTCAATCTTGACAGCTTTTAGATTTGTGGATTTCAACTCCCAGAATTCTGGGAGTTGAAGTCCACAAATCTTAAAGTTGCTAAGGCTGAGAAACAGTGTCCTAGACAGTTATCTCACAACCCCTCCAGTCAGCCTGTTAATTTCATGATTCCCTGATTTCTTTGCTCCCAGTGCCCTTCTTCTTCCTAATACATACTCTAACTTATAATGTCCCACAAATACTTTTAAGACCTTCTTTTGCTTGCTGGGGTTTTCGTTCTGCTTTCCCCTCAGTCAGTCTCAGTCTCTCTCTCTCTCTCTCTCACACACACACACACACTCACTCACACGCCTGCCATCCTTCCCTCCCCCAATCTTGTAGCACTACTCATGTATTCTATTTAAGCATCTGGGATACTATGCAAAATTGCCACACTTTTTGCCATAATCATCATCAGAAGCCCTTCCACCAGCTTCTTAGCTTGGGTGGGGAGGTGGGAAGATGCAGTAATCCTGCATTTAAAATGCCCAGGGTATTGAGGGAATAAAATTATTTCCTTTTAATTAACCAACAATAATGTGCCCCAACAAGTCAGAATCTGTCAACTCCCTATGTTGGCACTGCACACAGACTGAATCAAGAGATTTTTTTTAAAAAAGGTTCATCTTCTTTGTCAGTGACTAGAGTAGGATCTGTTACAAGGCAGCATCAGATTTCCCAGCCTTTCTTAGAACAAGCATCTTCAGCCTGCCCATGTTAATTGTTCTCTGCAGATCAAAGCCACCAGGACAGAATCTGGAATTTGGCAAGGAAAACATAGGCACATTTGGATATTAACAAGAGTTTGGCAGTCTCATTTCATCAGATGCTGTTAGCATTCTGTTGCTGGGAAGGCATCAAGAGGTACCAGGCCTTGGCACCAACGTCTCCTGAAATACTGATGACCTAGCCCCCAAGAACAGTTTTTCCTGCTGCCTCCAGAGACAATCCTCCTTTCACTTTATGCCTTCTTGTCATGATTTTTTATGTTCGTTCGTTTGTTTAAAATGTTCCTAAGTAGAAAACATCTGTGATTGTGAAAGTCATTTTTTGGCATTTTTTTCTTTGATCATTTTCAAAGGATGTGTGTCAAGGCATCCTATATAGGTGGCTTCTCTGACAAGACTTCTTTTTCTTCCCTCTTCTTTAAATTGTCCAGTCAACCGAGAGGGGCCTCTAGTCTTTGACCAACTTGTACACATGATGCTGAGCTCCATGCTCACTGGTTGATACCTCGAAAACAAATGCTATGCAAAGTAACGTTTCCTGGGTATCTCTGTTCGTAACAACCTAGTTAAAAACAAACACACATACAGGGAGATCAGAGAAAGTCAAACTGAATCCAAAAGTCAAGTTCTAAATCCAGAGAAAGGATAAAATAATTTGCATGAAAAAGGGCTACTGAAATTTACGCAGCAATTCCTCTATCTAACTCATTAAATTTGGATCAAGTTAGAGAACTCCATTTAAATGACAGCATTAGGAAGATGTTTTCCCCCAGTTTTGCTAGACACTTCTTTCTTATGTACAGGACCTTACGTACATACAGTGCCATTTTGTGTGTTTATTTGGATGTCATGCTTAAAGCATAGTGTATATGGAAAAGCAGTAAACAGTAAACAGATAATGTAGTGGAACAATAATCATCCCTACAAACTGGTCAATTCCCTGAACTGTATCCATTTGATAGAGCAATAACATTGTGGAAATGATTGAGAAGTGCTTTAGTCAGCATCAGTGAGAAATGAAGGGGCGAGCTAGATTCATGATAGAAGAAAGAAGAAGCAGATTCTTTACTTGTAGGATGGTGAAATTCTCCAGGACACTATTCATCATGTATTTTTCTGGAAGATGTTTCAGTTTATGGATGAAGTTGATCATATACTCGCACATAGGGGACCGATGGATTCGATACACACACCTTCCATTCTCCATCCGGGCAAATTCAGTCTGCAGAAACACACACAGAGATCAGGTTTTACTCATGTAAAGCTGTCGATGTTGAATCTGCAGGGTATCTATCCACACTCAGAACGGCAGAGATAATCAAACAGAGAAAAAGAAGGAGGTGAAGCACTCCAAGAAGTAGAGTATAATTAAATGGAGGATTAGGCTAGTCCTCAAATAACCTGCTTCCAGCAAGTGCCTATATAGTTACAAAGCAACGTAATCTTTATGTTGCAAATTCTTCTGAAGAATCCCTGTTTCCAATACCACATTAAATACCATGATGTTCACCTTTCTGTAGCATCTTCCCTTTGCTCATTCCCCATACAGGAAGCATAGGACTCACCTCCACCTTTTCAACGACTTGCTTTCCAAAAGAGCACACCTTAGTGGAGACTGTGATGGTCATATTTTCTGCGCTGCTATATTGACTGCTTACACCATAAAAAGCACCAGGACCATCCTGAATGGTGCTGTTCAGATCCGCCTAGAATAGAGCAGGAAGTTCAAGCAAGTCAAATATGGATTAAAAGGATTTATTGGCTCAGAGTATCACCAACAAAATAAATCCGGGATTCAATGGATTAGGGGCAAACATGCCTATATGAAGTGCAACTGGGTGATATCACTAAATACTGAAGCATTTAAAGCATTTAAATAAAATTGGATCTCATTAGTTTTGGATGGGAGGACACCAGGAAATCCTAGGGCTGTAGTTCAAAAAACTTCCTGGAAGACAACAATGGAAAATCATTTTTATATTGTTGAAAACAATACAAAAACAATCTGGTCATACATCATTATAGTCAACAGGAGTTGAGGCTGACTCAAGAAATAACATATTTTAAAGCATTTAATAAGAGTAAATATTTAGCAATCTTGATTATTACTTAGCACCACCACAGTCTGAGAAAAGTGTCTGTTCAGAGCATTTTACAGATGGGAAATGAGGTTCAAAATATGCTTTTAGGCCCATGGCTGAAGTACAGTTTGAAGCAGTCCAGCCTGAAAGCAGGTTATTAGATTTTGCTCTTATTCTAAACTACAGTTATCTCCCACCTTCAAGATAAAGAAAACAAAGCTGTTTGATATCCTTTAACACATGGATAGGTCCTGATGGCCACACTAGTTGTCACATCCTGGACCACATGAGCATAAACTGATTTCCAGACACACATATCTAATATATACCTCTGTACCCTTGTCATCTTTCCTCTCAGTGGTCCACAGAAAGGTTCATGGGAAGAAGCAATGAAATTTACTCCATTCCTCCTTTGACCTCCTGCTGAACATTGTTTTATGCCAGCCAGTGATAAAATAGCAATCTGGGTCTCACAAGCCAATTATTTTTGTGACTGGCAATCTGGGGTGGAGAGAATATTCAACAGCAAGAAACCAGTGATCTGATTAATGCTAGTTAATAGAGTATGTTGATCAGTTGGCGAGTGGAAAAGTGGGTGGGATTCTTGTCCATCCTGATATATGTGTCAAATCTGCCTAGCATACAAAAGGAGTAAAACCATAGCTGATTTAAGACTATTTGATACTGCATTGGTAAGTTACGTAAGATACCTTCTTCTATCTAACTGCATATTACACCCCAATTACTTCAGCCTTCTTCAGTGCTGGATGGAGGTTATGGGAATTGGTCCAACCTTCTGGAAGACCCAGGCTGGGAAAAACTGATTATAGAAATAGGCTAAAAAGAACGGTAAGATCCTCTGCCATATTATCTAGTAAAAATGTACTTAACGATCAGAGACATTGCTTAACTTCAACTTGCATGAAATTCTTACCCAAAACTTGACGAGGAAAAAGGAGTTCTGGGGTCCTCTCTCATAGAGCTCTTTCAGGCCACCTTTCTTCTCAGGAAACTTGTCATAAATCTGGCGTATATCCACTGCCTCCAGCAGTGGATCACTGTATGAGGGGTTCGTCTGTCCAATATGCACAAAGAGGTGCTTGCTATACTGTAAAGGGAAAGGGAACAGATTGCTTCTTTCTTCACTATATAGATTAAAACATTACAAAAGAAATGGGATATTCTTGCTGAATTTGCCCTGGATGATTCAAGACTTTTTGCCAGTTGCTACCATCTGGGCAAAAGCAGCCCGAAAGGAGCCACAGTAACATTTGTATTTCACAAGCCAGTAAGGAACATTTAGAGCTCAAGTTTTGGGCATCACTTTTTAAAAGGACCAGATAAATGGAAGATTAGACCTTATGTAAGCATGAAGATATGAGATAAATCTGTGGATCCCACTACAGTGAAACCTCAATTATCTGGACCTTGATGCAATGGACCAAATTCACTTGTGTGTTATGTCATGAACATTGCACAAAACATGACCTCGTTTTGTGCAATGAAATCACCACAGAGACTGGGAATGGGAATAACAGGTACCCCTCAATTAGTCTGTCAAAATGAGGCTTCCCTGCATTCCGTAGGATAAAGCAACCTCCATCACTCTTCCCTCCAGTCTGTATGAATGATAGTGCCAAATGTTCTCTCTTGAGAGTTACCGTTTCAGGGTCACGCTGTACTTCCATGAATGCTGAATACTCAAGGAGCCGCAACTTGGCAGAGGCAATAGTTCGGTCCTGCCAGACTGGCACAGCCGAGGCAGAAGGTGGAAGAGGAGCCAAGGGCTCATAGCCTAGAAGAATGGGCAGTTAAAACATTCTTGAGCATTTAAGAAAGAAATTTTAATTGCAGGAGCAAAGTATGGAAAAAATAATCTTTAACCACTCGAAAGAAGAGGCAACTGGGCCAGGGGATAATATAGTTTTGTTCCCATATGGTCAATTCTTCCAGGCAATTTAAGACTATTTTCTTCATTGTTATTTTGATTACAATAACATTGCACTACATTATATTCTCTCAAATTAGAGGAATTAATTTTTTTCATTTCTGGACTGTCTATGGGTTTAGGAAATAGCAATATGAAATATATGCGAGCCAGTCTGGTGTAGTGGTTAAGGCATCAGGCTAGAAACCAGGAGACTGGGAGTACTAGTCCTGCCTTAGGCACAAAGCCAGCTGGGTCATCTTGGGCCAGTCACTTTCTTTCAGCCCTAGGAAGGAGGCAATGGCAAACACTTCTGAGAAACCTTGCAAAGAAAACTGCAGGGACTTGTCCAGGCAGTCTCCGAGAATTGGACACAAATGAACGGATTAAAATACTCTCTCTCTCTCTTAAATGATGAACAGGCCATCACTAGACCCCTCCATTCTGGACAATTACATTCAGTTTCCAATCTTCCCTTCTTGGGGAAGGTTATGGAGAAGGTTTCCTCTATTAAATGCTGCCCTCTTGTGGGACCAAGAAAGCATGCCTTCTTTGCTGCTTCCCCTGCCCTCTGGAACAGCACCCCCCTAAAGATGTGAATGGCACCCACTCCTGGGGTTCCTGAAAGCCCTTAAAACCTGGCTTTACCCCAGGCCTGGGGTTAATGTGTTCACTGATGTATTTGTGAGAGCCCTGTCGTATCTGTACAGTTTATTGTTTTGGCTGTTTTAATCTAGGCTGCCTGTTAATGTGTCTGTAATTGTTGTTAATTGTTTTTGTTGTTTCTGGATTTTGTAAGCCACCAGAGTCCAACAGAGCGAGCAGCCATAATAAATTTAATAAATTAAATTAAGGTAAGGTTATTCATTAGCAAAATAGAGGCACTGATTAGAAATCTCAAACTTGAGGACAAACATGAAGAGCACTCTGACTTAGGCAATCTCCCTTCATAAAACATGATTTAAATTCTCAGTTACTGCTATAATAATACAAGAAGTCAGTGTTCTGCTTTCACTGAGTCCCTGGAGGAATGTTCTAAAAATGTAACATCTGAATAAGTACTAAATAATAGAATTTAATTTTTTTTGTTGAATTGCATAATTTCATGCTCTCAACCAATTCATGTATCCCAGAGGAGCTGGGGAGCTACAGAACAAAACTAAGACATCAAAGTGCAACCTAGAAAAGTAGTATAAAGACACCTACATAGTAGGAAGGTTTTGTTCCAGCTCTCAGAACAAAATGTGGACAACCTTTCTGAGAGTAACTATGGCCCTAAAGCAGTAATTCTGTAATTTCTCTATTTACTGGTTCAGTATTACTTCAATATCAGTTTGATTTTAGTGCAAAAAGCCCTATTTCCATATGCATAAGCATATTATGAATGTCACTGTGAACACAGTGCCTTACATGCTGATTCTGCTTTCATTTTGCTCTATGGGTAAAGATGAACTAAGAACAAGCAAAATTGTATTTTAGAGAACATGTAACTTAGATGAGCAGTATACATTCATATGCTGCATATGAACTACACAACATATAGCCCAGGCAATGTGAAGATGATAATGACTCTAATTAGATGAGATGTTAAATCTACTACTGCAGTTGACAAGGAAGAGTTCTGGAACTGAGAGATTCTTAGCAATGGCAGAAAAGAGCTGGTACTGTGTAAATGAATAATTGGGATCACATATAGATGGTGGCAAAGGAGACAAGAACATTTTAGTTTCTTAATGAAGTTGAGCATAAAGAGGAGGCTAAGTTGGAGAAATCAAGTGAGACAGACCACTTACTGGCTAGTGATGGAGGCATGGGTGGCTGAATGGGGTAGGCTGGTTGTGCAAAAGGTTTAATGCTGAAAAACAAAATAACATTGAATAGGTTAACTCATTTTGACAAACTTTTCTCTAATCCGCGTATCTCAGGTACAGCTTTTCTCTGAATAACAGATGCTAAAAATATCTGGAGCATGGACATTTGCAGGAGAGGCAAGGATGAGGCAAATGATGAACCTTGTGTAATGATATCATAACGTAAATGCCATGACTTACATATTTACATCAGACATTGGGACACGAGTATACAATTGCAGCATTTATGTGATGATGTCATTGCCTGCATGTCATCATTTTGCCAACATTGGGATTTGCTGCATATGTGGCTGAGGAGAAAGGTGCTATCCCATTTATACCCTGTTGGTGGGCTTCTCATAGCCTCTGGCTAGTCAATGTGGAAACACAGTGCTGGACTTAATGGGTCTTTTGACGTGATCCAGTGTAATTCTGGATTTCTGGAATTATTTGTCTAAAAGTACTGACTCTCCATATTTTGTATCATATCCAAAATTTAACATGGTGGACAAGAAAGTGTTGATGGGCTTCGCTACGGCATGGTTTCTTAAGTGGAACATTATCTAAACAACGGAAGAGTTTACACAATGTCTCCCACATTTGAGTTGGAGCACTCTCTATGTGCAACTGGTAACTAGGATTCAATTCTTCTGTCTGCATCTCTCTATTTTAGAAGAATTGTAACAAGAGTTTGTTCAAAAACTGTAATCTTGCATCAGCATTACAAATGCATCATTAGCAAGCAGCTTGAGCACTTACTCTACAAAATTCATGTTCAAGACTATCCTACCCTACCCTATCCTACTTACTCCTGAGAAGATCCAGACTGTCCTGGGATAGGCCCACTCCAAAACTGAGGAAACAAAAAGAACACAAAAAACAAAGTCAAGGATATTCTCAATAACTTTCATCATCACTCAATGGTTCACAACATCTTAAGGGGCAATAGCCAGCCTATTTAATACATTTTTGATAAAACAGCTCGAAACTTCTGCCACCAGCAGAATGTTAAAAGCTGGGATTACATCAGTGGGCATTTCTACACAAAGCCAGAGCATTTTCTCATTTTTGGTAAGCCAGTGAATCAGAGGTGGGCAAACTTTGAAGAATTAGTGACTGTAATTGAGCTTCCTGATCTCTGGAAGAGCCTTAGGAGCCCACCTGCTGGCTTAGCAGCATCACTAAAGGAAATGAGGCTGAATTTTTTAAGCCATTTTGGGGGGCGGGGGGAGGAGGTGATGAGAACAGGAGGGGAGGCTTTTGAGGGCAAACCACTTCCATTTATACCCTTAAAACTTGGAAACCATCCCAGAATTGGTACAGGTAGTCCTCGGGTAATGACCACTCAGTCAGCATCCGTTTGAAGTTATGAGAGTGCTGAACAAGTGGTATTTACGACCGTTCCTCGAAGTTCCGGCTGTCCCAGCACCCCAATCACGTGATCATGATCTGGGTGCTTGGCAACCAGCTCACACTTGAGATGGTTGCAGTGCCCTGCAGTCACGTGATTGCCATTTGTGACCTTCCCCGCCAGCTTCCCATAAGCAAAGTGAATGGGGAAGTCAGCAGGGAAGGTCGCAAGTCACTCCTCTAAGTTGCTCCCACTCCCACCACTTTTTCTCTTGAGGACCCCAGCTATGGAGTACGAGTTCCCGGAGATCTCATACTCTGCAGTGCATGCCCACCCACACTTTGTAGCGCATGCTCAGGCAGCCAGCTGTGCTTGCACGGTGTCCACTGGCACACCCTCCTGCACCTGGCAGCAGCCACCCCTGACCCAGCCGTGCTTGCACTGCAGCAGCCACTTACTCTCCCACCCATCGCTAAACGATGGAGTCACATGATGTCACACTTTATGACCGCATCACTTAGCGATGGAAATTCTAATCTTAATTACTGTAATTAAGTGAGGACTACCTGTAGACCCAGGAGAAGTCTATCTTTCTGACAACTCCCATTTCCACTGTGAATTTTATCAAAATCCTCTTTCTTGCCTAGTGGTTAGGTTTCTAAAACATGGCCCATGAGTTTAAGAACTTAGGTGGAGATGGATAGCTAATGCAGGTTGGGTATAAAGTGCCAATCAGGAAGGCATGTTTCAAATGAGCCAAGAGCATCTCTCCTTGGAATCCTCTCTGCTCATGTCACTCCTTGCCACATAAGAGGCATGTGGGGCATTTCTTACCCTGGGAGCAGCAGAGAAGACAGCCTGAGGGAGTGGAGGAGGAGGACTCAGCTTGTTCTGCAGGACACTGGCAGATACAATCTGTGCTGATGACATGGAAGCCATACTCTGCAGAGCCTTGTCCTTTGAGACTTGATCCTTCAAAATAGGACAAAAATGAAACAGAAGGAGGGCTTGCTAATCCATGCTTTTAGAGTGCACAAAAATAACAGCCTTCTGTGATTAAGGGATGGTTTTTATAATATTTGTTAGTTACAATAAAACCATTTTCTGCCTGAGCTTCAATCACTGTACGCTAACTTATAAGCATTCATTCAATCTGTTTCTGAAAAGAAATGAGATAGTTGTCACTATTTTTAGAAAGCTGATTCTCAAAGGATCGTGTTAATCAGAGATAGTCAAATTCTTTGGTTCTGTACAACATATCTAGAGTCAGAGAAGCAAAGCATAGGCAGTTTCATAGTGTAATGTTCAAATTCTCCAAACAGCAGCTTCTAATTTTGCCTTTCTAGTGGCATCAGACATCATTTTAGGTTTCACTGAGCTTAAGGATTTGTGCTCTTTATCTTGCTGATACTCTGTGTGTGAAAACTAATGGAACAAAGACAGATCTGGGTTGTACTTACCAAGTTCATAGCCTGCATGAAAGGAAAAAGAGAAATACGATTAAAACCCAGGCACTGGGTGAAGGCTGAGGAAAATCTGCATAATATCTATAATCATAACGGGATTTCAGTGGATTAAAGAAATCTAGCTTTACTTCGTAAACAAACTATATCTGAGAGAGCCATATTTCCAATGTAACCTACTGCACAGAATCCAGGGAACTTTGTCTGAAAGGGAATGGATGAAAATACCAAATGGCAGGATGCTGATCTCAGTGGATATCTTCTTCATGTTCACAAATGAAGTGAATGATGCACAAGTAAACACACAAACACACACAACCAAAAACACTGGGGCAGCCTCTCTAGTTTTGCTCTTCTACAAATCAATCCAGGTCTATACATGGATAACACTCTAGACAGATACAAATGAAAAACAATGCACAAGGTCCACCCAAAGTTCTCTTCTGTCATGTACCTGCACAATTATAGAGATCAGGTAAATTAGGACCACCGTACCTGGACTGCAAAAATCTGGATGACCATTAGATGGCAGCACAAAGATACAGAAAACACCCTGGATTTTTGCAGCCCACATATGGTAGCCCTAAGTAAGTACTGCACTGAAGTATATCTGTAATTATAAATTTCTCAAGCTGTATCTCTGAGTAATATTAAGGAACAGCAGTGTATTCTTACATTAGTATTTGGTATTTATAAGAAGTAATACACCGTCTGCATGCGGACAATGGTTTGAACCATTAGATCTTCTGCATTCTTTTTATATTATCTTTGGCTTCCTCCTTAAAGTTTAATGACTTAGACAGTAAACAGACTATGAAATCATTTCTTTTTTTGGTCCCTCTTTTAAAGCTGCCATGAAACTTAAAGTAATCCAGGATTGAGGCTGAGAAAAGTTTTATCAATACTGAACCAGTCTCAAAATCTCAATCCAGAATTTGCAGGGACATACAGGTGGATTTTGGTGGCACAACATAGCCATAAAAGGAGAGTTTATTTTCTGAGTGTTCTGCCTCACCCCAATGCACAAGTTTGCTTTCACTGAGTTGGCTAATTCCTGAGTCTGAAAAAGGTCATTTTGGGACAAAGTAGAATATATAGGGCTGCTACAGTCCCTGATACAAAAGTATAAAGTATCAACCTAGCTTCCCTTGTTTAACCTTTCCCTCTCCTCTCTAATATGGCTTCATTATTAATTACTTTGTAAGGCTGTTACAAACGAACAGCCTGCCTTGCTTCTGTCCATCATGTAACATAAAAAAAAATCAGAAATGCAGTATCATGGACAACTGTCTCATAAAGCAGGCTACAAAAGTCATGTTTCAGTATAGGAACACACACAGCCCCAGTTAAGGGCATGTAATGCACATGCAGCAGCAACATGGCTTAGCAATGTGACTGCACTGCTATACACTCAAGGTCTAGCATTTTATTCTGAGTATCCCCTGATGCCAAAGTTAAGGCACCAGCATCAACAGGATTAATTTGGGCATGCATCCTGTAAAAAGCTGTCATGTATATCTCAAACATAAAAGTTACAACAGCAATTTTTAAAAATCAGTTAAGATAACCAAACCTATTGTTTGATGTGTATTCCAAAAATTAAATAGCTGTTATTATGAAGCAATTACATCAACCTCAAAAATGCTGATAAGTCCCTCTTTGGTCTCATTTTAATTTAATTACTAGTCCCTCTTTGGTCTCATTTTATCTTTCATGCAAGGAGCTCCAACTGGGGATATGAATAGCCTTCCCACTTTATTCTTATAATAACCTTAGCAGGCAGGTCAGGCTGAGTGTGTATATGTAGCTTGTCTTCTAATGAACTACATAGCACATCTACTCAGAAGCCAGTTGCACGGAGTTCAGCATAACCTACTCCCACAGATGTGAGTATAGTATAGAATTTCAACTTGAGTAATAATTTGAAACTGGATCTTCCTGGTTCTACTTGGACACTTGACCCACCTGGAAGAGGTTTTGCCACTGGCAACATTCACACCAAGTAGCTAAGTTTGCCCTGAATACAGAGCCTAAGGAGTATTTTGTAGTAATCTGCCTTTACACCTTTCCTTGCCCACAAATAAGAAAAAGTAAGATGCCCTGTACATAGTGGCATTTCTGGAGTATTTGACAAAAGTATTCCTTGACATCAATTGACTAGCTCACCAACTCCAGTTCTGGGATAATGTATTTGCTAACTTTTGTGGAAGATTTTCTATAGACAAGAATGAAGAAAAATGTGTTCTAGAATTGTATCCAATCATTACATACAATACCCTTTTTAAGTATTTTCTCACTGTTCTATGCCAGCCTTCAACTGGAAGCATTTACTGAATTCTATGGAACGCTGGGCTTTGACAATAAATATAGGCAACTTAGTCTGTTTGTAAACTAGGTAAAATTTTCTTTCTTTTTGGGTCAAAAGACCGGAAGACAACCATCTATGGCTTTCCCAATCCTATTTAAGTACAGACTCTACCTTGGGGAATCTAGAAAGGGAAGAGAGGCAATTTTGGAATTTTTAGGTTCTTTCCAAGGCATGTACCAACAAGAAGAATAAAGAGATAATCCATTTCAGTTTAGAATACCCTCTGGCTTCCTTTACAATCATCCCATTCCCCATGCTCCATATTCAGACACTTTATTCAGCAAATCACAATACACAGAACACACAGAGGAAAGGGATAAGGAAAGGTTAGTCAATCTCCGGTTACAGAATGAGGAGGAAAAAGCCAGCCACAGAGGAAAAGGAAAAGCAATCACAGGATAAAGCTCTCCAGTTGCATCCTTGCCCAGTTTCCTTGGCTCCTGGTTACATGAACTTGTTCTACATATCCTGATTCAGCCACGGCCATCTTATGTTCCTTTCTGGTTCTATGCATCTCTGTTGCAATCAGCTTATTTCACTGCATAGGCTTCCTTGCCAAATAACTTACTAGATTCTTAAAACCATCACACAGTATTTTCGGATCATAAGACAGGTAGAGTAATTCCTATTTCATTTGTTTCTGTATCTACTATGGTAAAAAGTAAACTAACTCAAGCGTAAGCCACTCACACTAATAACTTAATAATTAAATTCACACCAATAACTTAATAGTTGTTGTTGTTGTTGTTATTATTATTATTACAGGGCTTGACACTCTCTCCTCTTCTGTTTAACATTTACATGAAGCTGTTGGTTAAGGTCATCCACTGGCTTGGGGTTAGGCATCATCAATATGCAGATGATGCCCAGTTGTATATCCTGAGCAGAGTCCAAGAGCAGGTGGAAGCTGTGGACAAGAGAGCCTCAGAATAAGGACACCTAGTGTGTCAGTTGCGCCTTTCCCTGGATTGGGAGGCCCTTCAGACAGTCACTTATGCTCTAGTCATGTCATGATTGGATTACTGTAATGCATTCTACTTGGAGCTGTCCTTGAAGACCATCTGGAAGCTGCAGTTAGTCCAGAATGCAGCAGCGTGGGCAGTAATGGGGGCATTGCATTATGCATGCATTGCCTTGCTGCTTTGTGAGCTGCACTGGTTACCAGTTGGCTTTCAAGTGCAATTCAAGATGCTGGTTATCACCTATAAAGCCCTTCAAGGCATAGGCCCTGCCTATCTGAGAGACCACTTATCTTCAGTCATCTCTGCCCATCCAGTTCAATCCAGCAAGGTGGGTGCACTCTGGATGTATTTTTATGTCTTTTTATATTTTGATTCTTAATTTTATGCTATCCAGAGTCATATGGGAGTCAAGTGACCTCCAATTTAAATAAATGAATAAACAAACTTCTTAATATTCTAAAGCTCTCCTTATTAACACAACACAATCTAGGATTCAGAATTTGTACACACCCAACTCTTCTAAAAACAAACTGCCTACAAAAGAGGCTTCTATATTATTTTTATTTGGAGTAGAGAAAGAGGTTAAATGCTTTTATTTTGGGACTAGCTTCAATTGCCATCCTTCCTTTGAGGCTGAAGTTTTGATTGATTGATGATTGCAGTACTACCATGAACATGTCAAGTATATGCTGCTAAATGGGGACTATGCCTCATCAGTATTTACTTTCCCAAACCAATAGCAGTGGTGGCAATATATAATTGTCACATCATTTCATAGGCAACTTTTCATTCTCTATAGCTTGCTTTGTTAACGAAACTTATCAACTTTTTGGTTTATAGTGAAGTGTTCAGGTAAAGGCATAGAACAAATATCGCCTGATAGGATGAGTAGTATCACTAAATGTTTATGGAGAAATGCAGAACTGCCAGCTGTTTTAAGTCCAGCCTGGAAAGTTCTTACTGGAAATTCAGTCTCCTATTTCTCCACGGACTTGGAAAAAATGTACTGGATTGTTTTTAGATCTCAATCCTATTCAAATTCTGCCACATAATGATGCTCTATCACATCTATCAACCAGATCTCTCTCTTTAAAATTCCTAGCTTCTTTTTCAGGACTTTGAAAAGATCTGATCCCAGGATCAAAGGGAGAGGGGCAAGGACATAAAAGGAACAGAGTGGCAATCACAGAGTGCAGTATGTTAGCTGCAGCATGGCCATGGCTTAAAGGTGAGAAAGCTGGGGAAGCGCGTACCTTCAGCTTGGACTGAATCTCACGAGATTTCCGTCTGGCTAGAACCTGCAAGTGGCTAGAGACCTGCAGAGAGAAAAGCAGAAGGAGAGGGGGAAAAACAGCAGAGCCGTCAACCAGAGGAAAGGAGAGGAAGGAGAGGGGGCTGCCCATGCTCACACACCACGGATGCATGGGCAGGGTCTCCAACGTACCTTAATGCCAACCTGGTACTCTCGCACCTTCTTCCGAGCTAGAACCTGTATATGGCTGGACACCTAGGCCCCGCCAAGTCATTCAGAAAGGAAAACACAAAAAGAATGAAGGTATGATCCCATATCGAGTTGCACGACAACGGTGCTTCAAGCACCCATGTGACACACACTGGCCTCCTAAGCCAGTTGAAGTTCTGAAGGAATAGTATCAGCTTGCAGGGTGAATAGCAGTTAATGCTTACTGAAAGGATCAGTTGAGGGAAATTGCTGTAATCTTGCTGAATGCAACATCTGGACGTATTCCCAGGAAATATCATTTTTAGGTTTCTTGGCAGCAACAAATGCTTTCAATTTCTAATTTATTACTTCTCATGGACTTCTACACATTATCAATCATCTTGGTTTCAGAAACTACTCAAATTCTGATCTGCAGATATTTTGCTGCTTCAGGTCTGTGCAAAATGACCACTCTTTATAACTATGCAATCCCCTGTGTACTTATTTGATTTTTCTTAATCAGGTAACTGAATTGCCTTTCACACAATCAGAACTGTTTATGGGCAAGGTCTTCAAAATCTTACTTCTTGATACTATAGACACTGATACCTAGAAAATATGAAACATTTCTCAGCTGTTTGCAAAACTGCTTTTAGGGAAGAAAACAACAGACATGAGCTACTTCTTCAGAAGAGAAATCAACTATGAGTTTATGGCTTTGAGAGCTGGTTTACTATTTTGGATAAACATTCAGTTTATAGTTGGTTATAAATGACCCATGAAATAATCTTTGCAGGAAGTCACAACACATAGTTTTCCATTATCAAAATCAAATAAGATCAAAATATCAAAGTACAGAGTCCAATGACAGGTGAAGGAATTCACCTAACAACGACATCAATTTTAATCTGGGTTAAAGACAGACAATGGAAATTGCTTTTTCCTCACTCTGTATACATCCAATTGTTTTACTTTAGACTTTACTTTTCTGTACAGACACAGTTCTACAGTTGAGCACTTCTCTAATGATTGGCATAGCTGACGAAATGCAGCAAGCCAGGCAATAGGAAAAAAGACAAAATAGATCTGCTCTGTTTTATAGCGGCATGCTTTGCAAACCACTCCAACCTCTTGGGACAGTTTGCAGTCCCATTAACTACGTTTAGGATTGTTTTATAAACTGTTTCCTGCCATATATGATAAATAGTTTCAGCAGAAAGTTATAGACTGTTAGCTTTGGAGCTGAGAATCCTATCTGTAAAGATAATCAACTCAAAATCTGAGATGTGCTTTCAGGCAGTCCAATACTGGTGCTTAGAGAAACCAGCACAGACGTGGAACTGGCATTTCCATTTCCAATTTCATTGTACTGTGGAAGGACATAAACCAGAGTCAAAATAGGAGGAATTGATGGGAACTCCATAAATGAACATTTTCCTACTCCAGACAGACACTTTCATTAATAGGTCACACACTGCAAGCTACTGTAGCTATCACAAACAGGGAGTTCCATAAAGAATTCTGCAGGTCCCCACTATTGTACCCTAATGATTGTGAGTTACTCTTGTAGATTTGAAGAGGAAGGAAATGGAAGCAAAGATAAACTGAGGTTTCCTTCATGACACCTTTCACAAAACACATGACTTGTCTGCTTGCTCTGCATTGATTAATCAAAAAGACACAGCTAGAAGACCATAGGATAGGTGTACACGTGGTACAGTCCCCATCCCAATTCTGTTTCCTGTACTGTACCTCAATTTTATTGAGGTTGACCAGAAGAATGGAAGTTTCTGATACAATCAGGTAGACTTAGCAAGGAATAGGATTCAAGATCCAGTAGTTATCTCCAGACTGTCCACAATGTGCTAGGCAATCTCATGCCATTACTCATGTACAAGGAAGGAGTACAGCCCAAGATTTGTTACTGTTTGTACATAATTTCTTCCTCACATATACTCTCCCTCACTAAAATTGAAACCTCCTTAATCATTCTCTTACCTCTTCCACTATTACAGTTTTTTTTCTTTTATATTTATGGCTATGAATTTTGAATCTGGCTGCTTCACAATCCAGAACCGGGCTAGTCAGAATATCTACCTACCTACCTACCTACCTACCTACCATCCATCCATCCATCCATCCATCCATCCATCCATCCATCCATCCATCTATCTATCTATCTATCTATCAGGTCAAATGGTCCTAAGTGGTCCTCCAATTCTGCCTAATCTGAAAGGAAGGTTCTCTAAAAGCTAGTATCAATTTCAATTGCTTGCAACAGAATTTCCAAAGTTCAGCAACTTCCAGACATGTAGACTTCACCTCCAGAATGCTCAACAGTAGCTGTGCTGGCTGGAGAATTTGGAGAGTTGAAGACTACACATCAGGAAGGCATCCATGTTCAGAAAACCCTGGTAAGGGATTCAGTAGCTATAGTTGCCAATCTTAATTCCTGAACTTTAAGTTATGTAAAAAAAATAAAGCGTTTTCCAACCATAAGTCCAGCCATATGAAATCAAATATTTGAAAATATTCTTATATTTTTGTGAGATAAACAGCTGTCATCCATATTAAACTATGTTAAGAAAGATGAATCAGAAATATCACAGCAGACAAGTGGCTGAGTCAAAATGGGAATTTAAAGGTCACATATCTCTTTGGCATGACTTTTGTCAGTTAAGATATCCATCATGTAAGTTAACAGCACACCAGATTACTACCCTGGAACGTGCATATATAAGAAAACATATATACATATACAGATCAGTATTTTTTTCATTCTACAAAAACAGTTTTTAAAAGGGAGTATGGGAAAAGCATGAAATGCATTTTTACCTGTTTTCTAGTCCTTGTCTTTCCTGTCCGTAGCTTGATGTATCTTGCTATCAGTTCATTGCGTCCTAAAGCAGAAAAAGCAAAGATGTAATGTGATGAATGCAGAGCCCTTTTTGTCCCACTCCTTAGAATATAAAAAGCTGCCCTCTGAAAAATCAGATCTAGCTTCCTGCATCCTCCAATGTGACAAACAGCTTAACTCCTGCTCCTAACTGAGTGACGACATTTTACCAGAAGATGGCACTAACATAACACTTCTCCAATTGAACAAGATGGCCTGAAAAAGCTCTGTTTGAGGCCCTGGTTGTTTATGCATTGAACCAGATTTCTGCAGCACTCCATAGTGTTGGCAAAAAACCTGGTGCTTAAGCTGGGCACTTAGAAAACAGTGCAAACATGGGGCACCTAGAGATGTAGCTAGGAAGCCACTGTTCCCTTTATGGGATTTCCTCCCATTCTTTGGGAGAAGACCAAGGTTTGTAGTCTATGCTGAGAACGCAGAATACTTCTTGCCCTATTCTACCATGTTTAATTCAGCTCTCACTGGAAGATGCGTGATTGCTTGGATCCAGACTCACTCACTCACTTCTTTCTAGCTTCCATGCATGACTCCAGGGAAATTTTATAATACAGAATAGGAGAGGAGGTAAAAAAGCTGTAAAATACAAAGGCATGGAAGCTCAGAGTCTGAGGTCTGATATGCAACCGTGAACAGGATGTGCAACCCATTGGGACATTTTAAGTGGCACTGGCTTTTGAAAGGAGCCCTTCCCAACCTCCTCCTCCTCCTAATTTGAAGCAGAAGAGCTTTTGCTCCACATTTTACAGGCCAGCTGTGGCCAATCTAAATTCAAACGTCAGAGCAGCTGGGAGCTTTCTTTTCCCTCATCCCCCCCCCCCCCAATATGGAGGTGGTGGGGAGAATAGGGTGGGGAAGCATGCCAGATTTATTTTGATGGACCAGATGGTATTGGCTGAAGCTAGCTGAAATGCCCTTGCAGCTAACTTAGAACAGAGACAGAGAGGTTTGAAGGCTGAAGCAAGTGTGGTTTTTCTGGCAATGCCAGAGTCCTGTTTTCCTTTCAAGGAAAGACACTGGTTTTCAGCTTAGAGGACAGGCCTCTTAAATGAGGTCACATCACAGCCCCTCAACCATGCCTCTTCTCTCCCCTCCCCCCCACCACAGGTTTTTACAGACAAGACCAGGTGCTGTGCCCGGTCAAACAACACCATGTGAGAGGGAAAGAGAAGGGTGATACCGAATACTGGAGTAACAATACTATCGTAAAAGCCATCTGGCTCAGTGCACATCCCTTGATATGCGTAGTTCCTGACATGGGTGAAAAAAAGCAGACCTCAGAAGACTAGCTCTGTCTTATTTGGGGGCAGAGAAAGGAAGGCAGAATAGGGCTATATGTAACTTAAGAGTTGGTTCTCTCTGAAGAGTTGTATGCATGTGTGTTTCTGTCGCATACATATTCAAGGCTCTACACAGCATTCCCTAACCTGGTGGTACTACTGTACTTCACTCATTGTTTTCATTAATCACAGCCATTCTTTATTCATAGTTGAGGGAAACAGAGCTTGAACAGTCACTTAAGAACCACAAGCAGAATATTCTGTTTATCTCACAAAATGATAACCTCGTGTCTTGCATTGCTTGTTCCTTCTCATGTACAGTTCTGGGAGAAAATATTTGCCCCCTTTTTACATCTTCTGACTTTTTGCCACTGAATATTATCAGAGCCTCATGTTGGTTCTCCTGATATAGAAAGGGTATCTGAGTAAACAAATAGTGGATCATGAAATAGATGAAATTAGCCCAAAGCCCTCCAACGTGCAAGGTGACAATGTGAAAAAAGAATTGCCTCCTTGGATTTAATAATTGGTTGCACCAGTTTTAGCTGCATAACTGCAATCAAATGCTTCCTGTAATTATCATTCGCTCACATTGTTGTGTAGGAATTTCAACCCATTCTTCCATGGCTACTTGTATCAATTCAGTAATATTTGAATGTTTTCTCAGTTGACTGCTTATTTCAGGCCCTGCTGCTACATTTCCATGGGGTTTTTATCTGGACTTGGCCTTGGCCATTCCAAAACACTGAATTTGTTTTTCTCCATAGTGTTGCTTATAAACCTGGGATCTTTCTTGCTGCATGACCCACTTGTACTTAAGACGACAAAGGGTCTAATACTCTCCTGAAGAATTCTTTGAATTCATGCTTCCTTCAGTTATGACAAGTCATCAGGGTCCTAAGCAGCAAAGTATGCTCATACCACAAAACTACTATTGCTATACTTGGTGACTGGTATCAGGTTGTACTATAGATCACTGTGTTTTGTTCCTGTCAGACATAGTATCATTCATAGAACCACCAAGTCCTACTTTTGACTCATCTCTCCAAAGGTCTGGAGGAACATCCACACACTTTCTGGCGAGGCTAAGATGAGCTTCAATGTTCTTCTTAGTCAGCCATGACTTCCATGTTGTTACTTTCCCATTTCTATCCACTGCTTTTGTGATTGTGAGACCAAGAACGCTGACTTTAGCCAAGGCAAGAAAGGATTGCAGATCCCTGGAATATTTTATATTGGGCTATTTTATGTTGGACTTTTGGAGTGATTTTGACAGGACAGCTACTTTTGGGAACATTCACTATTGTCCCAAAATATTCTCCATTTCAATATTGCCTCTTACTGTGGGCCAGTGGAATCCCCAAGCTTAAGAAATGATTTTGAAACCTTTTCCAGATTGTTAGACATCAATGGCTTAGTATAAAATGCCTCTAGAATCTGTGCAATGAAAACTTCACAGCAATGAGGGGAACCACAGGTTGTGAGATTTATATGGGCAGGGTTGGCCCTGATTATTTAATGAAGTACTCCTACAAATAGGAAGGTAGATTACTTTGTTTATGAAATAAATGAAACAAATGCCTCAATTTGGTTTTATCTGTTCTCTCAGACTCCCGTGATATTTCAGTAGGATCCATAAAAATTCTGGTAACATTCAGTGGTGATATGCAAAAAATCAGAAAATTTGGAACACACCTATGCTGTGAAACAAGCCCAGCAGTTCTGTAGCCATTTTTATAATCCAAAGAACCATCTGAAAATTGCACTGATTCAAAGGTTTATGATTTTTAAATAGATCTGTCCATTGTGTATATTATTTTAATTACACCTACTATAAAAAACTACTATGGCCCATCAGTTCCAGAATGCACAATTGTACTGCTCCTTGAGCCTACGTGCAACTGGGCCTCTTGTCTGCTGAAGTAATACAGGCAGCAGTACTGAATAGGGCTGAATAGTTTGGGTCTAACAGAGTCCTTCCACCATACATGCAAGCCCTCCTGCTCTTGTTCAATTGTGCTACAATACTTCGCTGCTGGTAGCAGAAGTTAGTCACCCATGGCCTGAGGCCTTCCTGACAAACAACTAAAATAATCTCAAGTTGCAACTCCTTTGGCTAAGCAGCATTCAACTAGCATTTTTTTTCTTCCTGCTTATTTCCCTGTACTGCATACGCATGTTCATTAGCTGATCTTTAACTAGACATTTTTAAACAATTGCTTACAACTGACTGTCACGCACGTGGGATCTGACATCACAATACATCAAAGAAATGTTTCTTTTCGGGGAGGGGAGGAGTGCTTTAATTGACTCAGGATGTCCAGTTCCTGTACTGACTGAATCATTGTTTCCATGAATGTGAGCTGCATGCCCACCACCTGGGATAAAGAACTTATGACTTTCTAATGCTCTAACTCCTTTGGACTTAGGCAATTTAATACTTTGTTTATGGAAATTTTGCCTCCTAGTTTATAACATTCAGCATCTGAAAAAGCCAAGTCAGGATATTAGATAAAATTCCATGTCTGTTTATTTTGGTATCTTTTAAATATTTTTTTACATATTCCTCGATTCTTTCTATTATTCTATAAAAATCTTACATTTCATATAACACAGATAGATGTGCAAGAATATGAGTTTCCCTTGATTTTTGATGAGGAGACTGTTTCTTTATGAAAGGATAATTCATTCCCCTTTTTACTTCAAGAAGGTAAGAAAGAGGTATCTTTCCTTTCTCTAGAACTCATCCAGGATAGTTGTGGGATGAATTTCCTGGCTCAGAATTTATTTGTTTTTTGAAATTGCTTGTAGCAGTCCTACCAGCACATGCTGCCTTATGCATACTTTGAAGCCTTTCCCAATGTGGCACCTTCTAAACATATTAGTCCATATATTCCATTATCCTCAACCAGCATGACTATGTTGGGTGAACATCACTGACATTCTAATCCAACACATCTAAAGCGTGTTGGGTTAGAGAAGGCTGTCATATGTAATAGTCAAGATATACACCTCTCCTGAGTTAAAGATTGAAAGGAAGGAAGTGAAGCCGTCATTGACAATAAGACTGAGAATTGAATAGATGTTTAAATAGAAGGTTGCACTTCTCTGCTGATGTAATTGATTTCCTAGTTTGCTGCTGCTTCATTTCCTATTTCATGGCTCCCTGACCTGCCAGAACAGCAGCAAAAGTAAACTGAGATTTGCAATTGTGCTTCTTAAAAAATAAGAAATCTTAGTGTTCCTGATAGTTCCCCATAGTCTCAGCCAAATATATATCTTCAACCTTAATATAGACAAAGACACACAAAACAATTGACCATTTCACTAGACATAAAGGCAGTATGGGGTAAACACATCAGCCTGTTATCAGACTTCTAATTACAACTGTAGCATTATTAAGATACTGAAAAACAGTATGGGAAAAAAACAGCAAAAGAAAATAAAATGCTTCAGTAGCTAAAGTTGTTGCCTAACCATAGTTGGAATCATCATCATGTCAGAGTGACAAGATAAGCTTTAACACAAATGATGTTTCATTCCCGCCCATCTTCTGGCTAAATTCAGCACATGGGCAAGCTTCAGAAATATAAAAGAAGTCACCCTTGGAGTAGAGGAGCCACCTGACCAAAAATAAATTTATTTATTTATTTTTCAAATTTCTATTACCGCCCATATCTCCCAAAAAATAGACTACTGATCATATGGTAGACCATACAGTGGTCTTTCTATAGGTAACATAATGTGCTGGCCTCAAATGATAGATGCTGGAATACAGAATGAAAGAAGCACCAGCAGCTCCCCTGATTACTCCTTCAGAGCTTCCATGTCATTCGCTTTCTGCTGAAGGACTGAACTGCACGCTCTGCACTGTATTTGGAATATGCAACAGAGAACTGGCATAAGAGATGACAATTCAAATGTGGAAGGAAATAACTATTTGGAAGGAAGGGTAGATGTAATATTTATTATGTTCTGCACTAGGTTTTTTTTTTAGGATTCACTGGGTTTTTAGAGCAGGAAAAACACTGCAAAAATTCTCCTGTCTCAGGATGAGATCTTCTGCTTAGGGAATATCAATAAAGAGGTAATAAGCAAAACTCTTTAAAATCTTGGATGCAGGAAACAGGTATGCTGTCAAAATAACAGTGTTTAGATGTGAAAATAAGTCATTGGGAACAAAACAGAGAACAGAAAGAACTTTTAGATTTAGAGGTGAACAGACCAGGACAGAAACTTTGTTCAAGTCCAACAATTCTTCAAATATGGTCTTGGCTTTGAAGTTAAAACCTGTTTTTCTATCCTGATGCTCTTCAAATGTTTTGAAGTATAATGCCTGCTACCTCCACTAGCAAAAGAATTCTGCAGGGAACATGTGCTCTAAAATATGTAGTTTAAGAACACTAGAAGGATTCTGCTGCATAAGAATCATAATACATCTAGTCTCACAGAGTATCTTCCATGCCTGCCTTTCACAACCATTAACCTCCTAACACCAGAACAGCCATTTCTTTAGAACCCTTAGTAATCCAGACCATGTTGTTTCTTGGTAAAGCCTGTCCCTAATCAAAGATAACAACTGGAATTAAAATTATGTTCCACACTGCAATCTGTCTGCTATGAACTGAATCCTAATTTCCTTTGATAGATGTGTGACTTAAGAAACATCCAAACCATCCAAACCTTCATGGTTCTACTTTTCCACATTTGGTTCCCTTATCTTAAAATCTTCAGCTGAGACTACTAAGGGCAGCACTGGACTAATTCTTGCCAAACTGCCACTAACCCAAGGGCCTAACCGAGGGTCACTAGAAAATAAGTTAGTTTAAGTTGCTGCAGGGTATCAGGAATGGTGGTCTGGAAGCAATCAAGCAGTGAAGAAAATAGTCCAGTAAAAAAGTGCAGTGGGAATTAATTTTTCAGTGGGGCATCTATAGTGATGGTGCTAAAGCTCAATAAGGAGTAAACTAAATAGCTCATTTGAACCAACAATCATTAATATGCTGAGGTTCACATAGTTAGGGGTCCATTTAATTGAAGCCCTCTAGTACCTTTGACTATTCAACATTTCATCCTTCCTTTATCTAGAAAAAATGCTTCTGTGGATCTTACTGAGAAGGGATAGCTACCATGTTCTTGCTCTGGAGAACCAGAAAAGGATATACTTAGTATAATTACTGAAATAAGCTGACAAATAATAGTACTATCTTTTTTGAGATTGATACCACTAGAGTCTGTTAAACAACACACAGAGTATAAATACCTGTTCAGGATGACTCTAAGTTACAGGATGTTTATACCACTATAATTTCTAAATACCTATACCCTCTCTGGAATAGCCATTGTTAGATATTATCGGTAAGAGGAAATCAGACTAGATTAGCCATTATTTTTTAAAATAGTCAAGTGATTATTATGTTCTAGAATAAAATCAGAGGTTTTTAGTCGGTGTCAACAGACATAGATGAAGGAATGGGACTTGAGGCACACTGTGTATAATGCAGTCAAATTTGCTTTTAATGACAAGTCATTTCAGATGTTACCCAATGGAGAGGCCTGCCTGATAGCAACAAACATGTGGGGAGTGGGGGCTGTTGGGATTTTACATGCAGTTAATATATTAAATGACTCTTTTATATGTGTTTGTTTCCTTGATGTTATATGATGTTTTTGCAAAGGATAGCATTAAAAACTATTAATAAATAAAACATGTTTTGTTAACATGAGCCACAATCCAGTCTGAAAATGTTCCATTCAGTGGAAAAACAGGTTATAAATTTAACACATGAAAATAATGAACATTTACCAAGAGTGCAAGCCTCCAGCCAACATGTAACTTTCTTACAAATCAAATATGACCAGGTTTAACAAGAAAAGCTGTTCATGGGTAGTCATACACTTAGACAACATCTACTTCTGTGTAATGTATTGACTGTTACAATAAACGTGGTTTGGAAGTTTGACTGTATGATTTGATACAGGACGTACTGCAAAGAAAAGTTTGCATTCCTGAGCCTTAGGGATTCATACATAAGAGACATGATGGTTGTCACACGGGAAATGTTTTCAGGAACCTTTTAAAAAATGAAATATAGCTGTCACAGTCGGTAACCGAGAGAAGAGAAACAGTTAGAGCACTGTTTCTCAACCTTGGCAACTTTAAGATATGTGGACTTCAACTCCCAGAATTCCCCAGCCAGCATTGCTGGGAATTCTGGGAGTTGAAGTCTACATATCTTAAAGTTGCCAAGGTTGAGAAACACTGAGTTAGAGTAAGGGAAGGGCTGCTTAAAGATCCAAGGGCTATGCTTGCCCCCTCCAATTACCAGAAGAAGAGAACGACTTGCTGGCCAAATCTGGACTGAAAGGAAACATTTCGGGGGGACAGAGTTAGCTAGATGTTTTCCCTTTTCCTGCTCTTCTGATTAACTATCAGCCTTCACTGGCTGCTTTTCATTAAAACAAACAATAAGTATTGTGATCCTCAGGCAACTTTTAAGTGTGTCTGGAATACAAGTGGACCTACAACAGTAATCTACCTCACAGGATTGTTGCAGAGTAAACAATCTAAAAGCATACAGCATTCTGCAAGACACCAAGAGGTTTTTGCAAAAGTAGGAGTATGAAGATACGACCACAGCCATAGAAATGCCCTTGTGGAAATCCTCCCCCTCTCTAGGCCATCCAATATCCATTGTGCTGATGACAGTAAAAAGCGATGGAGCGGCTCTTCCCTTTCCTGGGCACCTGCCATGGCTAACTGTCTCTTTCAGTTACAGGCAGGCAGACACTGCCTCTGCTCAGCTGTCCCGGTCCCGTGATTCACCAGAGGCTGTGCCATTCCCTCTCGGAGGGCACGTCCTCCTCCAAATTGCTACATTCCGCAAATTCCTCTTCCCTGACACCACGTGAACCAGTTGGACAGCTCTGTTAAAAATAACCTAGTGGGGCAGCCTTCCAGCCAATCAGCCTTCAGTAGCATACCAGCCCTGGTGGTGCACAACTCAAGTTACACCTGCTGTCTGGGGCAAGTCAAGTGCACAGCTAGCTTCCTGTGAGCTGCCTAAGCTCCCTGCCCCACCAGGAGAAAGAAATGCCCCTTGCCATACACGGACCAAACTCCCTCCACACTTGCATGCTGGCCACCATCCAAGAGCTCCAGGTTACCACAGGTCAGCGGCTCTCCCTTCTTCTCCTCGGTCACTCCTTACAGCAGCTGGGAGATCAGTCCCTGTGTCAATAACCGGCCCACCCTTTAGCCAAGTACGAACCATTTATTGTAGGCGTTCAGCTAGTGGTCTGGGATTCCTGAGGCATCCTACTTCTAGCACCTGCCTTGAATAAAGCTATCTTTGATTCTGCAGAAGCCCCCTCTCCAACTCGCCTACCGACCCACCAATGGTTGGAAAGCTATGGAAGGAACGTCACACCAAGTTCAATCTACCTCACAGCCGAGAGCACCTTTCCTAGAAGAGCATCATATAACGCTTCAGCAGTCAATTGCTAGGTGTTTGGCACACCGCTTGGTGTATTTCTAACAAGCAACATAGGCTTAGTTGGATTTCCTGCAGGTTGGCCTTGCTGGGAACATCCAGGTACAAATTATTTTTTTCTAGGTAATGGACAAAATACTCAAGATTGCCATGCTGATATGCAAGATTAGGTATTATATTTATAATTATTATAGAGGCACACCCAAGTTATTATTTGCACTCCCTTTATGTAATAGGGTATACTCCTCACAGAAAGGAATTCACTTTGCAGTATCACAGAAGGATATTCAGAATAATCCTCTGTTATTTAGACAGAAAACATGTGTCTATGATGCACTGGCGCACACTCTAGAAAAGGATGGTTATGTGAAAATACAGTTCTAGAGTAGATTGCTTCATCTCTTGAATGAAAGCCTGTTTCTACCTCTTTTTCATTATAAACCCACACAATTTGCATAGAACGTATTTTCTTCATCTGATCAATTTTAACATTCCTTGTTACATGACATGGAGAAATATAACCTGTGAACTAAGTTCCCTGATTAGCTCAGCAATTTATGTGACTTAGCTGGCACTTTTGCTATGCGCTTGCTCTACTCCAAGAAAGACTGCAATTGATTACTGGGTCACAGGTATTACATGAAAGCATTTTCATGTATAAATAGTTCAGAAATTAAAATGTATTAGGGCTCTGTGAAATAAACTGTTCCTTATGAAAGCTTATGAAATTGTGCATTGATTGTTGCATCCTGTTTATCTTTACTTGCATGTGAATAAACAACACATAAAATCCAGCAATGAATGATTATCTTTATAGCAAAATGCCCAATAAGTATATGCCTATGACATGCACCTGATAAACTGATACTGAACTGACTGCATACAATTTCCTTGACATGAGGAAATTTTATCCCCATCTACATTTTTTTGAAAGAAGTTCTGTTTCTTAAAATCCATGTATTAATAAACTAGCATGTGAAGCAGTTCACCAAGTCCCAACACTGCATTGGGCCTGGGAAAATCATTTGATGAGGCATTGTGCAAAGCACCCCACTGAATCCTTTACTCAGAAATGAGAAGCAGCTGTAGCCACTTTGCTTTGCATGGCTACTTCAAGGCACTCCTGAAATCCTCTGGCCATGTGTATGTGTGTGTTTAGAAGCTACTTCTACTGAGACAGCTAGCAGAGCAAAGCAGAAGAGTCTATCCTGGTGGAAGAGTCTTCTGTGTAGACTTACAGGTAGTCCTCGACTTACAACCATTCGTTTAGCAATCGTTCAAAGTTATGACAGTGCTGAAAAAAGTGACTGTCCTTGCACATACAACTGTTGTAGCATCGTCACATGATCAAAATTCAGGTGCTTGGCAACCAGCATGTATTTATGACGGTTGCAGAGTCTCGGGGTCACGTGATTGCCATTTGCAACCTTCCCAGCCAGCTTCTGACAAGCAAAGTCAATGGGGGAAGCTGATTCACTTAACAACCATGAGATTCACTTAACAACCATGGTGATTCTCTTAATGACCGCAGCAAAAAAGGTAATAAAATCAGGCATTAACCACTGCCTCACTTAGTAATGGAAGTTCTGGTCCCAATTATGGTCGTAAGTCGAGGACAACCTGTACACATGTCTGGAAGATCTTGGATTGCCTCAAAATAGCCATTTTCAGTCTTTGAGTGGTTGGGTCTGTTTCAAGGAATAGATTCAGAGAGTTGATCTCCTCACTGAATGCCGGGCCCAGGCCTACTGTGCCAAAGGTTTCTCTCACAACAGTGGAAGAGCAAAACTGTAATATAAGCCATTTACTTTTTTTTAAAAGAGCACTTTAAGTCCACTATCCAATACATCATTAATCTGGAAAGGTGTAAGAGATTCTGATGACTACTATGCAACTTTGTTATCCAAAAAGATTTGCAGAGTGAGCTATCAGCTTCTGAGTTGTTTAGTCTTCAAATTCTCAACGGATCAGCCTTGAATCAGTGATCATTATGGATACCCACTGCAGCCAAATAAAACAAAGCTAAGCATAAAATTTTTCAGATGGAAATCCTCAAACCCACTTCAGTCAGTGCCTGAAACAATTGGTGCTGCTACTGTTACTACAACCCATGCTGTTTCAAAGAGTACTGCAGTCTACTTGCTGCAAAGGAGCAGTGCAATATCCAAGGCCATACCTGGGAACCTTAATAAAGTACTTAACAGAGTGCTCTATTGCTTCAAGCTTCCTTCTAATCAAAGAGATTAGGAATGAGCAGAAGGGATCTTCTTCCAAGGCAGCCTCTCTCAAACAGAACAGGTCTTAAAGAAACAGGATGCCTGCATTGCAGCCAATTAATTAAGCATCTTCTCCCACCTTACGTAAAAAGTTAAGTGTATTAATTATAATACACTCCAAATATTATTCTTGGAGGGAAGCCAACAAGAGAACATGACTCCAGTCTACTTATTGCAGGTAGAGTGTGGAATAAATTGCTACTGAGTGAAGAAAAGTAGAGGCAGTATGCAGCAAAATGTAAAAAAATCAGTTTTTAAGTTGTCAAGTTAGAAAAGCAAAGGTAGAGTAAGACTGCTGTTTCTTTAAGCAATTGCCAGATGCTTCCAAGTGGCTGGAAAAACCAGTTTGTACACTTGGGTTTGAAGAACAAAGGGCAAACTTCCCAGCAGTTCTCCAGCTATTTCTGGATAAATCTTTTTTAAAAAGTCTGTTCGGAAAGCTTCCACCCCTTTCAAGAGTTTCAGGTTGTGTGGCCCTGCTAAATGGTCTACACGGGAGCTGGTTAAAGGGAGCTAAGGTGCAATGTGGCAGCTTCTTAGGTTTATCTTGGGAAATAGTTTCTTTTGTTAATTACAGAATGATGCAAAGCAGGAATACTCCAATCAGAAAAGTAAGTGATTAAAAGAAATACTCAGGCCAGGAACCAATCCAATGTCTTTAGTTAGGCTTACAAACAAGCTAAGTAAAACAAAGAATGTTTGTGAAACTGAATAATTTCATCAACTGTATCTGTATCTCATTTACCTATGTGAAGAATTAGGGACAGGCTTTCCAGTAAGGATTGTACTAGCAGTTCTATTTTTATAGCTACTAGATCTGGGTAGATCACTTCAAAGCAACAAATAGTTACAGCTACTATCTAATAGTCATCAGGATTTTTGCAGTCCCAGTATGGAAGCTTTCATTCTTATGAAATTATTGCTGGAATTAAAACCTACAGTGTAACTTAATTAGATGTAAAGGGAGAGTTAAGAAGGCAACCTCACTTCTGCCAATAATTTTCAGCAGCCATATTCCATATCAGCATCCCAACCAAATACTTAGTTGAACAGTGCCCAAGCATCTGGGAGAATATTAAAATAATCCTATCCAGGTGAGACCTTCCCAAGGAATTGGCAATCGCCCTTCCAATCATAAAGGAAAGAGTAGTGTAACTGGGCCTCACCTATGCAATGAGAGACAGGTAAAGGAGATATCTTAGATTCAGGAAGCACCATAAAAATGAGGAAAAAACGTATGTACCCATTCTCATGTGATCTTTTACCTCATAATTGCTTCTTATCCCCTATCCCCAATTTAAAGTAAAAATAAGCTTGCATTATCAGAAGAGAAAAACATTGTTATGCTTTGGGAAGCTCAGACCTTGACTTAAACAAGCTCAGTTAAGCAGGCTTTGACATAAACAATGTCATGCTTAAAGCAACAGGCAATGTTACTTCCCTACCCCGATTCATTTGGCAAGATTATTAACTTGATGTTTGCCAACAGAGCAATCTATTCCCAAGGAGATATTTCTTTGAGGTCACAAACGTATGATTATGACATCACAAAAGGAACACTGGTAGAGCAGATAAGTAGGAAGGAGCAATGCAATGTTTGTTTGTACTTTATTCTATAGGATGCAATTCAGATGTACCTTGGATTAAAGCCGGCCAGAGAAAGAAGAACCTGATACTGGTACAAAGGGACACTAGTTCATTCAAAATCTGCTCCAATAAGCAAATTTAGATGTGGAAGCATGTCAATTTTTCACATTCAAACCACATCAAAATGGGGGAGGTTTGTCCTCCCCTTCTTTTTAAAATTTCCAACATTTTAAGGATTACATATGAAGAGATAACCCAATAACAATAAAATGTCTAGGCAAAATAGTTATTTCTTTATCACCAGCTTTTAAAGAAATGAATGCAAGACTTTTCAGGTCCTGAGCTCTTTGTTGTATAGTGTAAAAAATGTTTGGTTATCTTTCATGTTAGAAGTACTGTATGTCTCATGCTATCATGTCACAAGAGCAATTGATAAAATATTACCTCCTCCCCTCCTTCCCCCAATGCTAAAGACAAACTACTTTGGAATGAGTGTTGGTTCTAATGAGGTGCTGGGGCCCAAAGTGAATGAAGTTCTATCTTTATGAGGCATCCTGTTTTGAGGTATGGGAGTTTGTGACTTCCTACATAATATGTATGCACAAAAAAGAGCACTCACCCAAGTAGTTTTTGTGGCATTTTGAATGGGCTTAAGATGCCCAATTGCATGTTATTGGAGCAAACAGACGCAGCCTTATTATCTCAAGGCCTGGCATAAAAATAGAATATATGCCACAATCAATGAGTTAGCCTTTAAAGCAGCCTTTCCCAGTCTGGATGCCCTACTGAAGTGCAGACTTCACCTGCCAGAATTCCTTTGGTTAGTCTGGAGAAGTCTCCTTTAAGATTTTAGTAAACACTATGTTGTTTTAACTTCAATACTTTTAATATATCAAGTAAGAAAATTCCAAGATGGAAGAGGCTATCCCTCTTGAAAAAAGTTACAGCGCATTCCTATATGTGTGTTTTCAGAAGTTAGTTGCCCCATATTCAGTGGGATTTACTGAGTTTAGAATGATAAATCAAATCAGAGCTCTGCAGACAGAAGCAAGAAAATCACAGAAGTCGCATCAAAGAAAATCCAAATACAGGTACTGTAAATAGGTAGTGAGCAGACCTTGAAAAGAGAATGTGGTGTTTTGTTTGTGACCTGCATGAGAGGCCAGATATACCACCCTTCACGCCCAAAGGCAGGTATGTGGGATCCTCAAGCAGACAAAATCAATCTCCCTTCCCAAACCAGTTCATCAAGTCAGGCAGAAAGAAGAGTGGGAGGGAGTGGAGAGGTGAGGCATAAGGGAGTGGGAGGGATATATAGTCTAAGGGAACTACAAAGGAAATATGAGTCACCAACCCAGGGAAGAAGAGTTCAGCATTCTGTTTATTCATTTCAATATGACCACCCCCACAAGCATGTAACCTCTTCATAATATGGCCTCTGGAAGCCCATTTCCCTTTCCACCACCCCCACTGACCAGGGAGACAAAATGTATCAAGGGCCAAGCAATCCAGAAAGCAGCCATTTAAAGGACCAGGAACAAAATCCATTTTTAGTTTTTGAGGTCTGCACACTAGAAGTGCATACTTTACACTTCAGAATGTTTATAAAAGGCAAATCTCTACTGCTCCACCTATATCTCACTAGCCAAAGTTGGACTTTTTATGATGTTCTAACATACACACATGGTAAAAGGATGCTTATTTGCCAGATTAAGGTGGCACTGAAACTAGTACCACAGATAAGACTATCAGATACAGGGAGAATTCTATATTATCTGACAAACAGATTTTCTGCAAAAGTTATCCTTCTGCATCCTACAAGCTTCACTGCATGACAAATATTTGATACCTAATTTTCCATTTGTTCAATTAAATATCCAGACTCAGTATACTATATCTTGGATTATTAGGCTGCAATGGTTGACTGTCTTATTCAATTAAATCAGTGTACCTCCTGGACAGATGTAGCCCCTTCTTTCTCTTCATTCTAAACGTTAACTTCTGTGGACTTGTTTCAGACTAAACCTAGAAAAATGTAAATCCTTGCTCAGCCATCATGCTCATCAGATGATGGTTTCTCCTGGAGATGATGGGCTAGAGTGTCTATTGCTGGTTGTCTCTGTGCTATACTTTTTACCTGTTGAATATAATTTATTATTTATCACTGTATTTTGTCACAGTACTTTTTAATCTATATGTTGGACTTTGGAATTGTATTGCACTCAGAATCATTTTGGAGCAGCATGTAAGTGTCTGAAAATAAAATACAATAAGTATTTGAGGTCAGCTACTCAACCATGGTGGTTGTGAGTAGAGGAGGAAGAGGAATACTTCCTTGAAGGAAGATGGGACATAAATATGCTTAAGTGAACAGCAAATAAAATCTATCAAGCTACTGCTTTAAAAATATTCGAAGTATACCTTGGGTCTTGTCTGGAATCCAGTTTAAACCACATAAGTAGAGCAACATGGCCAAGTCTCACTCACCATACATTTTGCCCTCATCTGAGAGGATAATCTTCCGCCGACCACAGGGCGGATATATTGCCAGTGCCTCCTGGAAGCTCTGTTCGATGTCTGGACTCCACACTCCTTCGGCATCATTGTCCAGACTTTTGTCCATTCCCTCTTGTCCATCTTCTCGCCCCTCCCCGGGGCTGCCGCTGGTGTTCCAGCTGTTGGACGCTATTGTGATGGCTGCTCTGGGCTCTGACCCTGAGCCCCAAACGGCAACTCGTCAGCCTAGAACAAGCAAAAAGGGTTGATTAATGAACTGTCACTGACCATAGGCAGAGTCCTAAACCTCCAAATTGAGGTTAAGAACAAATGTTGAATCACATAAAGATCACTATCAAGATCCAACTTTAAACATTTATCTCACAGTATATATTCTTAAACATACATATTAAAAACTTTCACAGCCAATGTCCTAGCTATTTTAAATCTGCCGGCCATAATTATAGCCATGTTTCAATGTTTTTTCATACCTCTGCCCTGTTTAACACTCATCCAAGGAAACAAAAAGATATTTTCTCATATATATTAAACCGTTGTATTTAAATAGCTACTGGCTCAAAAAGTTATTTAAGCAATAGGACTTCAAACAAAATTAGCATCAGAAATTTAATCCCTCCCACCCACTGCCACACTACCACATAACATGAAATGAACACAGAGAAGATGAGCTTCAAGAAATGTTGATTTAAATTATTTTCTAATTTCCTTGGTTGTTGTAGTTTGGTTTACACTAAGACACATAAATATTCACAGGCTGATTTCAATAACCAGGGTTTGTCTAAACCCATTTCATCATGATAAACTATACTGTGACTATTGGAGAAAGCCATTAAACATTTCTTTAACAATGATGTGGCTTGGAAAGATTTCCATCAGCACAAAATGCTTCTGTTTAAGAAAAACTGTCATAAAATTAATTGATAACATAATGAATTAAGACATTTAATCAAGGATCCAGTATTAGTCAAGTTTTACATCAAAACTGCCGTTAAGTGTATTGTAATGATCTGTAGTACACAGATTGTAATAATCTGTTATAATAGTATGTTAACAGTTTTGTACTGCCTTCATTTTATTTTAATTTTAATCTATGTAATGAAAGTATTTGCTCTTGAACTATACTGCTTAAATCATTTAAAACATTTAGAAAGTATATAAGTAAAGCTTTTAGTTTGAATATAACATTTTAAAAAGTTAAAAATTAATACAGCATATTAAAGAGTACATCTCTTACAACTGAAGGTTTAGATGCTCATAAGCATCGATTAAACACTGATAACATAAAAACTGATATTATGTGGTTGGAAGGAGATTTTCTTACACTCTTTTTTAAGTAACCCTCTGAGCCCCCTAAACATCTCTCTAAAATTATGAGGTCTTCCTGAATGGGGTTGAGTTGGGAGAGGGAATTGATCAAAATGCATAGCTTTAGTCACGAAAGGTGTCAAAATTTAATTTTGGGCAATTTATCCCTTCAGACCATTCCAATGAGTCTCAGAAATTTTTTTTTCAGAGGATGCAGGGATGAAAGCTCTTCTTGCAGTGAGTGCTTCTTAAAAACATAACAAGAGAAAAGCTGTATTTTATACAAAAAAAGAAAATATGGAAGAAACAAAAAAGGCTTCTGGAATTAAAGATTATAAACAGCAGTGTCATCTACTGTGGACTTCCTAATAGAAAATGATCACAGCACTGGGAACTTGTATCTCATAGTTATATATCTATTTCATGCCTATTATTTGATGTACATTTTCCAAATATTCAGCACTGATAATGAGTAGTTAAAGACAACCATTTACTTTCAAATTTGCTTTTTTTAAGAGAAGTACTATTTTGCTCAACCGCAAGCTGGTAAATTCTACTTACAGCCTGGTGTAATGCATGTTTTACTTAGAAATAAATCCTACTTTGTCCAATGGTACATTCTTCATGTGCCACTGAACATGTGGATGTATCTTTTGAGAAAATGAAATTGCTCAGCCTGAGAGGAAAGCAGAGATCCATCTTGTTTCCATGCTGATAAAACTCCCCAAAATATACAAACTACCTGATTAATAAGACTGAATTTTACTCCTAAATTATATAAAGAGTAGTTTTTGTTGCAAACCAGAATATGTCTCATTATAGTTCTACCTTTCAGAAGGAATACGTGAGTTTCAAACCTGAAACCAAACTTAAATCAATACTTTGAATTTGGTATTTCTCAGTGATTTAAACTAGACTATTGAGACAATGGTTTGACACAACAGGGAGAGAAAAAAGGGCATACGTTGGTCCTTATGATGTATGTCACCAGAGAAATCCCAGGATTTTTTTTTCCTAGTTTTTTATAATTTTCAGGAAGATTCTGCAAGGATTCAGACCCCCGTTTGCAATTCAACTGTGTCTGTGAGCCTGGAAATTGTGCCTGTCCCTTCAATTCCCACCCTCTACACAAGCAGCGGGGTGTTTTGCAATAACTTGTTTGGGGGCTGCAGCACCACCACCAGCTGCTCATGGGGTGATGAGAGCCGGAGGCTTCCCGGAGAGAACACAACGAAGGTGTCCAATGCAGATATCTCCTTTTAAAGAAACTGCGGAGACAACGGGCTGGCTTAGTGTTTCATGCTTTTTTTTTAAAGGAACCTCTTCTCTGCTACTCTGTGATGTCACCCAGCCTCCTTCTTGCTCCCCCTCCCCTTTCACCCACCCCACCCCTTCTTTGGGAACAGCGTAGCCAAATAAGGAGATCAGAACTACAGCAACTAGCCAAAGAGAAGGGGAGGGATGAAGGGGGGACTGCAGTCCACACAAGGCTCCAACACACTCTTATTCCCTCTCAGTCTCTTTCCTATTGTTGCTACCTCTCTCAGACACAATGGTACAAAATGGTCAGGGAACCTCAGACTCTTAGAGAACATTCTGGTGGCACAGGATGCGACAGGAATTTCAAGAGCCGGATCTAAAAGCATGCTCGCAGAAGAACTTTAGAGGAGCCTATGAAGTCACAGAGAGTCGGATACGACTTAACGACTGAACAACAACAAATGAAGACATTAAGGGAGGGTGGGTCTGGCTCTGGTAATCTTGGATAAAAGCTATGGTAGCAAAGTTGGGTTTTTTTTTTTTTTTGAACATCGGCCAAAGAGAGATAAATATGTCCATTCTCTCCTTATTAATCTCTTTCTCCCCTCCCCCCAAAACCTTGTTTCTCAGCCTCTTTCTCCAATACAGACACATATCGTAGATACAGATCATAGAGAGGAGCACAACCACACAGTGAAATTCAACTGCAACTCAGGGGAGAAACCAGCCAAAAGAGTGGGTTCCATGCTTAGATCCTCTTAAAGGAATACATACTCTTCTGTCTCTGTTGCCCACTTGCTTGTTGTCTCTGAGCACAATCCTTACTGCTGCTCAGAGGAAGAAGGCAAGCCAGGGAATGGGCACTGGTGGTGACAGCTGCTCTCCTGCCAGGCTCCTGCTACTGCCAGTTTATTCAGCTGCTCAAAAAAGGAAGAGAAGCTGAGTGGACAAGCAATGGGTGAAGCAGCAGCAGGGTCAGAGGATTTCAGTAATGGGCCCTGAGCAGATGCCCAGCAACTCCAGCTGGCAGTACTGACTCTGCTGAGAAATCTTCTAACAGGGAAATTCAAACAGTAAGTTCTTCTCAGGCAGTTACATCTGAAAATATTCCATGCAGTTCCCCACCTCTGAGATTCATCCTTCATTGAGGGAGTGCATTGGGAGCATCTTGATCCAAGCACTTGCCTCAGAATCAAGAGTTGTACCATGAAGAAAAGTTATGATACTTTTACAACAGACTGTCTTCCCTGCCTCCCCCCAGTTTTCCAGAAATTCAGGAATGCCAATGGCAGTCAGCAAACCATCAAAAATGAAGAACTATGGAAGCAATCAAGTGTGAAAAGACAGTTTTGCAAACTTTAAAGCATTTGTCTTTTATTTCCACAGATTTGAAACACAGAAATAGATAATCTTTCCTCAACTTGGATTGTTGCAACTCTCAGGATTCCCTACCAACAAGGCCACAGACCTGCCAAAAGAAACTTCTGAGAGTTGTGATCCAATATACCTAATGGCCACTATGCTGGAGAAGACTGATAAAGATCAGTGGAATCTACCACCCACGTGGTAGATGGAATTCAGAAAGAATTCTACAGGAAGAACAGAAACATTTATTTTCCATTTAAATGAGTCCTCCAGTTGGATTGGGTCCTATTCAAGGGGGCACTGATTTTATGGATGTTGTTGAAATCAAAAGGAATGGGGAACCTTTCTTTGCATGCTTAGATTATTTTATGGTATTGGAAGGACCTTCCTTTGGCAATGTCAAGAATTAGGGCAGCATGGGGAGATGGTAGATATTGGGCTCAGAAGACATACTTTCTCAGAATTTAATTTCTTCCAACAATTCATGAAAGAGAGCCCTTCCTTGGAATATTTAGTACTGTCCTGTTGAGGACAGAGAGCTAGACAAGTATTTCTAGACACTAACACTGATAATTGACTGGATGTTAATCCAGAATCCTATATCCAATTGCTAAGAAATAACTCCTAAGAATCAGTCAGTGAGATGAGAGCAAAACTTGTCCTTAATATGGGGATTATCAGTGTGTGTTCAGAAAGGACTTTTAATTTACCATTGTCAACCAAGAACAAGGCATAGTTATACAAATTAATGCTAAAACAAACTAGAATACAGATCATATTACTAAACATTTTGATGATTTGCTAAGCCAAACTACAGTTCAGCTTCGTGTATCTTGCAAACACACTAATAATGTAATAACGTCCTCTTCAGTTAAGCAACATGAGTGAACATCAAGCTTACTCCTATCTGCCAACTCAAAACCCACTATATTATTTTAATTATATATTAGTATATGTATATACAATATATATCCTTATTCTCCTATTTCTCAAGGCAGTTACAAAAATAATATACACTCAAACACAAAAGTAATATTCTTCCCTTGCAAAGCCCAGTTGTCCATTTTTTAAACCAATGCTGAACTGAAATGCTTTTCACTCATCCAGGTGTGGGCAGAAAATTTTATCAACTTGAAATTTCCTGTCTTCTACTGATCCCTATCCTCTACTGCAGTGTTTTTCAAATGCTGGCTAAGGATTCTGGGAGCTGAAGTCGAAACATCCTAAAGTTGCCAAGTTGAAAAACACTGCCCTCTGCATATGTAACCAATCACTGCAATAACCTGGCTTCTCTCCAACATAATGGGTAACAAAGCCTAACAAACCTTGAGGCTGCCCTTGGAGAGTGTCAGAATAAGGGGAAAATACTACTTTAATGCCAGTACAGCTAAGGATAGTTTAAGCCTTTCTCACTCATGGGTTAGGAAGAACAACATAAGGGAATACAGTAGAAAAAAGACATTTGTGCCATAGTTAGGTGCGTGTGTGCAACTCTTCCTATGAGTTACTCTGCATGAGCAAATAGCATCCCAGCTTTGCTCTGGCTAACTAATGGAATTGGAACAACCAAATACACAAATTCTGTGGTCAGCTAACTCTTAGAGGCACAGTGGTGTGAGGCCAAGTATGTCTGTGGAATAAGTTCTAAATAATTGTTATTAATGTAAAACGTTGAGAAAGCGGCGTCCCCCCAAAGGGTCAGACATGACTTGGTGCTTGCACAGGGGACCTTTCCCCTTTCACTGCAAAACAGCCTTGCTGCTCTTTCTTCTTTATAAAACTATGGAAGTTTTATAAAGTTTTATAAAAAGCTCTTTGTACTTTATAAAACTATATTCCTACTGCAATGGCAGCTGCCTATCAGGAAAAGCCTTCTAATGCTGAATACTCAATAAATAGACACAGGACCTGGTTAACCAAAGCAATTCCAATTAGGGTTCCTAACAGCTTCCCAACAGTTCCTAACACAAAAGATTACAGGCTAATTAGTATCAAAGTATCATTATGCCACACGTATACAATACCATATCGTCTATCTTTCCATAAGGTTAAAAAAAACAAGACAAAAAACAGAGACTTCAAATCTCAACAGAAGAAGAGAGGATCGTAATGCTAAACCGAATGTGCAAGCTTCCTTTTAATGAGAGATGCCACCAAATGAACCTGGCTCATCATTCTTGCAGAGCGTGTACCCTGACTGCTGAGCAATGGCTGATCTCCTCCCAGAATTAAGTGGTACATGTAGAACAACCACAGAACAGTCTGGAGCTTGTTGCAATTTCTGTAAAACAGTCTTTCCCATTGTTGGAGCCTTCCAGATGTGCAGAATTCAAATTCCCCCTCGTTAGGCTAGCTGTGGATGATAGGATTTATAGCACAACATATCTGTAAGGCAACAGTGTTAGGGAAATTGCTATAAAGCTTGCCCTAGCTGGTCCAAAATTTCTGGTTCTTGCAGGGAGAGTGCTATAGCAAGCAGGCAAATCAGGAATTGGAACAAGAAGTCTAACAGAGATTAACCCAAAGCTGCTCCGCCCAATTTTTACAAAGCAACAACAGAAACCAAGATGGAAGCTAACAATGCTGGGCGGGTTTTGTTTCAACAGTAGTATGCTGCCTATTTTTAAATCAATACAGAGCAGAGAGAACTACAGCCTCCCCCGAGGACATTGGAACTAGTAGTTTTGCAGCATTTCATTTTACTTCACTATTCTGGCATGCTAGACTTTCTTCCACTGGGAACTGCAGCCCAAGGGATTTGCCCACTTAATACAATATTCACATCCCATTATCCTACGTGTACGTTATCTATCTGATTTGCATGTGCTGTAAAATGTATACTCCACATCTTTCTTTTCAGAGATTTCCAAACTATTAATAAAAACTATGACATAGTTTGCCTAGGGAGAAGACAGACAATGAGATGCAACTGTGAACTGGTTAGGATTATTTTTTGTTAAATGCAGTAAGCCAGTGTTTTTCAAACTTGGCAATTTTAAGATGTGTGTACTTCAACTCCCAGAATGCTGGCTGGGGGCTTCTGGGAGATTAAGTCCACACATCTTAAAGTTGCCATAAATGGATATGAGAGTTCCAAGTTTCTCATAACAAAGAAAGAAAGATCTCTCTCACTCAAATGTTTATTTGGTTTGAATCTCTTAACTCAATTAAGTATAATGCTCCTTCCTGACCAAACTTCTGCAACAGAGTACTGTACACAGTTCACTTCCAGTCTAAATCCAGTCTTAGAAAGTTCAGGAAGGGTTTATACTTCTGTTCAAAATCTGATATCCTCTCTTCTGAGCCTCACAGAACTTCACACATTTTCTGTATATTCTCATTCTGCCCTTGCCTCTTGTTCCATTTTCAACACTGTTAGAAAACACAGCTTAGACCTTAACAGAGAGATCAGTTAATAAGACGAACTTCGCCTGCTGTACTTAAGTGAGCTAACTATGTAATGAAGCTGGAAGAATGTTCCTCCCCATCCAACAAACTCTTTTCATTTAAGTTAAGGCATCATGAAACTCTACATGCCGGTCTGTCCACTTTCCAAAACAAACTATTTCCAAGGATGAAAGCCCCAAATATACAAAGCGGTACCATTATTAGCACAGATCTGCATCTAGACAAAAATGAATCAAGAGATTTTTTTTTCTCATATCTTCCAAATTATGTTCCTGTATTCTTGCAGTGTATAAACCAGTTAATAACAGCTATAAACTGTTCAGACTTGAAAGCATACCGCTAAAATACGATGTTTTATTTCCCTAAGCACTTTAAAACAAGAATGCCAATGACAGGCACATCGGTACAACTTTTTTCATGATGATGATGATCATAATTGGCCTTTGAGAGGCATGCTAGAAGCAGATGTTCCAAAGCCTAACAAGGCCAGGAGAACAGGAAAATGAGATTTAAACTTTATTACTCCCCGTGTATTTAATAACATCCTTTTGTTATTTAAAAAATTACAATTCAGTAGCATATCTTGACATAGCTATGGGACCAGCCACCCTTATGACTCTGGGAACTGCAACCAGTCCTCATTCTGTGCACTACTGACATAGATAGGAAAGCCAATATAAAGGGAATATTCTCTTACTCTTTAATATCGTGTTAGGTCTTTTGGAGTTTCTCATTTGGCACCTAGAATAGCAAAAGGTGTAAATTTTGGAAATCTAGGCAATACACTCGTTGCATAGCCTGAAGAAAAGCTCTCTGACTAGACTTGTTCATATGTGTGAAGACATGTCATATGGCTAAATCCCATTTCTTTTTATTGTGCTTTGCACCCACTGATGGCTTTTTTAGCAGGAGGAAAAGTCAAGGAAATGCTATGTCATCTGACATCAACACCCATGTTGCATCACTTACTACATCACTTCTGCATTCCAGAAAGGTTTATTTACCTATTGGTTTGTTTTAAGAGAAGTATCTTCTTGTGGTTATTCTTTCTGACCATGTTTTGAAGTATTTTCTATGTAAGCAAAAAGGAGGTACCTTCTCACCTTGCACACCCATGTATTACATGTGTTATGGGTGATCTGATTAATTGCTTGACCAGAAAATGCTGCCTCTTTTAATTTCATATTCCACAATGTTAAACATCAGTGGTGAAAAATGGTGCCTAGTATGTGTTCAAAGACATTTTATTAATTACGATGTTTCAGTACTGAGCCCCAACTTTCATTAAAGCTGTACTGACATCCAGATTTGTATTTGAGTACACTACACTTTCCTGTGTATGAAACCCAGATCTAAACTTGATGTGGATCCCACCCATTCATTTAATTTTGTCTCTTAACAAATACATTCAGAAACAGTTAATTTAAATGCATAAGCAGCACACATTTTCTGACTAGATATGTGAACAAAGATGAGTTATGGGAAGTAAGAGATGTATCAAACAATAACGGATTCTGCTACACCTTTATGTAACTTCACTTTGATTTTTTATCACCAATTTTAAGAAATGGTGTTTGGAAGAGGAACCCTTTATTTCCCAGGGAATTAGCAATATTTCGCAATATGCCATTGAGCAGCATTAGTTGAGGAAGGAAGTAAGAAGCATTTTTAATGCCCATATAAACTTATCTTCTAGCTTAGTACTGTCTGCATTAGAATACTAAACCCATTTTGGCCTAAGAAATGAATTCCAGATCAGGAGATAAAGAAAGAGGTGTGGCAGTTCCTGCAGAACACTTGGAGAAGTATTATCAGCAGTGGATTCTCTATATCTGGTCTAAATTGATTGGATTTCCAGGACTATAAAAAGAAATCTTTGCTAATCCTATCTGGAATTTCTAAGGACTGAACCTGGGAATGTGTTGAATGGAAAGTATGTATGTGATCACCATCTTATGGTTCTCATTTGCATGAGAGACACATATATGAACTATGAATCGTTGATCATGTTCATGGTTCAGTCAACTTGCTTACAGCTTTATTCGGTGTACCTCATAGTTCCATTACTCAGGTGGTAGAACTCATTGATTTTTCAACTTGCAACTTATGTGGGTAAAGGCTTAGGACTACAAGACAGAATCTGAATCACTGAAATATGAACTTACAAGTCATATGATCCAAAGTGAATAAATCCATTATTAAGTCTACAGTTTAGTTATTTCTGAAAAAGTCATTTCATGTGGCCTAAGACCATTTCAAAGGGAAGTAAGTAATAACGTGATATGAAAAAAGCCTTACATCCTTCACAGATTACAACAAGGAACAGCTATAAGACTAAAAGCATCTGAATCACCTGACTGACCACCATGTAGATTTAACATGTAAAGCAGCTTTCTTCAACATAATATCCGCCAGATATGTTATTACTACAACTCCTAAAACTCCCAACAGCCATGATTATTTTCAGGAGTCACAGTTCTAGTAAGTGTGGTGGGTATCAGACTGGAGAAGCCCAATGACCCTTGAAGATTTCTTGCAAAATCACTTCACTTTAATGATTTATTTCATATATTTATAAACTGTCTTGCTTCCAAGACTCCAGGTTTGACCTTTACATAGAGCAAAAAATTATTCTTTCCAAAGACAATGTTCTTCCCTGAAGGGGGGAATATAATCTGACATGACATCTCATTCTAGCTTGGACATCAGTGTAACTGCCCTTGGTTGAGCTAATGTGCGAGGCAGGGAGTTTGAACATGCCACTCCTGTCTTTGTACACTGATCTAAAAATTGTAAAATATTTCACTGCTTTTGAGCCCCATGAAAGCTCAGCACAAAATCAGAAACCATTCTAGCCTTTTCCCCACTCCAAGGAAGATGCGAGTTCTCATTAAGCTGTAACTTCTTTTGTAGATCCAAGCTGCAAACATCAGGATACCCACTAGGTGTCAGCAAGGGCTTGGCATTTTCTGGTAGTTGTCCAGACTTTTGCAGCTCAGATATGTTAACCCTACTCTTGTTAGTGTCGTAGTCATGAACCTCTGCCCATTATTCAAAACAGAGCTTTATTCTCGCACAGTCTGGAAATTCTCAATTGCTCCACCCACGAATATGTATACGCAAACCTCTCTCCTTCAAGAAAGGAAAACAGACAGAGAGAAAACATCTTTAGAATCGCATTCTTGTGATTTTACTCATCCCATTCTTATAAAGTCTTGGTTTTGTAGCATCTAACCAATAACCAAGTGTAGCATAGCAAGGAATATCAACTAACAGGATGAAGACCATCAAGAATGAGAAACTAGCAACATTTTTCAATATGGCTTCAATAATGCAGCAGATGGTAGAGATTTAAAATAAGCTTGGGGAAAGCAACAGAGGAAAGGAGTAAAAGAGTGATCTATGACTTAGGAGAGGAAACTAAAAAGAGTATTTTAAAGGTATCATTTTTTTTCTATACACATGACAAATCAGTTTCATTTCTTATGCCCCCAAACTCTCAATGGAAACAGGTTCTGTGGCTCAAACTTGATTATTATTGAAAGGAGACAGCTTCTATAGGGATGTTGGATCATGGATTATTTGCTAGTGAAATGGTGTACTCCAAACCAGAATCAAGTGGCATAAACAGGCATGCAATTTATTAAGTTGTCCAGCATTCATTCTGAAATATTTCTCTTACTCAAAAATTGTGTACAATTTTGCACGGCAAGACCGAAATGAAAGGAGGGGAGTAAAATGTTCTGTGTTTTATTACCATGTAAGACATTTGCCCAGAAGTCTGTCAAAAACACATCCACATGTTGAGCTAGCCTGATATATGATGTTTTCCTAAATCAACCTAAACAGTTTTGAAATGAAAAGGCAATTTGAAGATGTATCTCAAAACAGTTCTATTATGTTACCTGTGTCTGATACATAGTTTGCAAATTTCAGACTAAAATATGTTTATCACTTCTTGTGAAAATGTCCATTATGATTTCATCAGAATTCTCAAAGGACTTTTAAGCCTGAACATGTGTACTAAGATGTATTTAATGTCTCCACATTCTCTGCAACTTCCCTTATTGTGTGCATACTGACTAATAATTTGGTTGAATGTTATGGGAGAGTTAGGGAATATTGTTTTATCTTCCTATTCAGACAAATATTGTCTCTCCAAACGACACAAGTGCTGCTATCAGGGACAGAAACAAACCAACAAAAAGACAGTAATATTTGAGGACAGGAGCGGAAAGGTAGAGGGGTCAGTTCTTCAAAGCCAGATTGAAGAATGAGTTATACAGGTAGTCCCCACTTAACAACCACAACTGGGACCAGAATTTTAGTCACTAAGTGATGCTGCCATTAAGTGAATCCAACCCGATTTTATAATCATTTTTGCGGTGGTCGTTAAGTGAATCACATGGTTGCCAAGTAAACCATGTGGTCATTACGCAAATCACGCAGTTCCCCTTTGATTTTGCTTGCCGGAAGCCAGCTGGGAAGATCAAAAATGGCGATTATGTGACCCGGGGGGGGGGGGGGGAGGATGCTGCAATGGTTGTAAGTGCAAGGACTGATCGCAGGTTGGGGGTTTTTAGTGCCGTCGTAAGTCCATACCATCGCTAAATGAATGGTTGTTAAGGAGGACTACCTATAAGCAGGTTTTCTATCTAATTCTGGCCAGCATTATCTTTCCATGCTGATATTATTGCTTGAACACCACTTCCTTTGCTCAATGGATGGAGTCAAAGTCTTCTTCCTTCTTCTTTTGCAATCCCAGAATGAATTATCAATTGGAGCCAGGTGGGCTTTAATCCTCTGGCTGATGTCAAAGCCAGTGTGCTTCCCTTCACCTCAGCTGCTTCAGGGAACAGATTCTAATGAATAGGAAAATAATACTTTTTCAGTCTTACGGTTTAAGAACTACCATATATCAAAATATATTTGATTAAAATGTAATTATAAAAATCCGGACTCTTCCATTTCTTCCTCTTGCTTCATGGTTTTAGAAATATTTGTAGATTAGGACAAAGAAAAGCAGGAAGCCAAGAGTTACATCTTCTAAGATACAGATAGATTATCGATCAACTACTCTAGATCCCAAGAAAAGGCAACAGTAATCAGATTGACCAATTTTATCTATGGAAGCTTGGAATAACTGCTACTTCATAAATGACTTGCAATTTGATGAATTTTTACTTTTTTAAAATAAAGGTTTATTACAGCCATGATTTTTAATTAGGATACACTGAAGAAAGCCTAATGGATCTGTTCATGCAGAATGGGTCAATTCACATACCATGCTATGCCAAAATCGAACAAATCACATTATGACTTAGTTTTAATAAGAGAATTAGACTAATGTATATGCCATGCAAGACTTTTTTCCTTGTGCTGGGAAAAATGAACAGTACTTACTGTACGCTGATATACAGAGAAGTAGTTACAGATCAAGTATTATTTACAAGTTTAAGAGAAAAGATAAATAAATCAATTAATGCCCTACACAGACCCAGCTTCATTATGCCATTTTATAACTTGACTGTATCACCTATCTCCATGGCCACTGACAGGGCTTATTCTTCAAAATAATACAACAGTCATCTCTAGCCTACAATTTAAGAAATTTACTTTTCAAAACCGATCATTTACTTTTTAAAATGTAGTTATTACTGGGTATCTTGTAAATTGTTTTTAATTGTTTAAACTAACCAGTTACAACTTGTCAAAGATCAAATATGCAGAATAGTTATGTTTGCAAAATGACTACCGAAAGACATTTTTTGAATTAAGATGACTCTGAGGGATGGTCTACGTTTGGCTGTTAGGTACTGGAAATAAATTAGTAACAGGTGCTTCCTTGTCAGCCCTTCACAGGAGAGGCAGGTCAGGGTATAGGCAACATAGGACTACTGGAACTCTATTGTTATGAGGAATAATAACAGAATCTGGAAAGCCAGCCAGAGTTTCCCTCTGTCCTTTCTTATACCAAACAGAATCAAGCCAGGGTTATCCTGAGTTTCTTTCTCATTCCGTCTTCCTTCCCAGGACTAAGTTGATGTTTGCTTAATGGTTCTTGCATCTTTCTTCAAGGCTATCTCTGTACTCCTCTACATTCCTTCCTGATAACCATCCCCTAATCTTCATCAGTTGATAATGCAATTCATTTAATCTGGATCTTCTTCCAATTCAAATTTTCTCTATAGAATTTGTATTTGCTATAGAAAGGTAACAAAGGAAAAAGCAAAGAGGAGACAGTAATAACCAGCAATCATCCAACTGAATAGTTAAGGGATGTTTTAAAGGATTCTTTGAAAGTGGAGTTTGAGTCAATGAATGGCAATGGTAATTCTTCAGTGCCTCAGTGGCAGATCCATAAGACTAGATCAATTCTTGTGGGCCCTACAGGGTTACTGGTCTTTCTCCTCCTTCTCTCATCCCTGGAGCCTTTATCTGAAAGAGGATAAAAGTTCACCAACAAGCCTGGACAAGAGGTTGCTGCTTTGAGCTAAAGTAGCAAGCTAAGCCTCTCACCTGCAAAGTTGAAAAGCTTCAGTTTACAACTTGGGTGTGATCTCCCCCAGCACAGAGTTTTCTTCTCCAAACATCACTCATTCAGTTGGAGGAGGGAACAAAAGAAAAACCAAGACCTCAAATCCATGTTTACAGAAGTATTTCAATTCAGGGATTCTTGACTTTTCCTCAGCATTACCCTAAACCACAGCTGTCCCACTGGAGGAGAAAACTCCAGACTAAATCAGAGTTCTAGTTCTAGGATACCACCTTCAGAATTGCAATCAAGCTCTTATCAAGTTAACTGATAATTATCCTTCCTTCCTGCTAATTTATGTGGAGATAAATGATACTGCCAAGAGCAGCTTATAATCATATCACTGAAGACTTTGAAGACACTGGAAGAAAGCTCAAATATCTGAATGTTCAGATGGTCTCATGCATTCTTATGATCCTTGTAAAAGGAATGGGAAATGAAGAAAAAGAATACTGCAGATGAACGAGAAGCTGTGAAAATGATGTAGATGGGAGAAATTTGGTTTCTGTGATCCTAGTCTGACTAGAAGAAACATTGGCTTGTAAATATGGCCTTTGGATTTTATTTATTTAGTAGTACATACAGTCAGTGTCCAGCAAGTAGGAAAAAACAATTAAAAAGCAATATAATAGAAATAGAAATAAAGGCCTGAAAAAAACAAAGGATAAAACTAGAGTAAAAGAGAACTGTTAACAAAATATCAGCAGCATCAGAATCTCTGACTGAGATAGCAACTGATAAAACCTTAGCCACTGTATTTGCAACAATTGAATTCTGATTCTGCAAGAGGAGGCATGCGGCATCTACCTCAAGATACAAAAGGCAGAACTGGATTCAACTGACTCTCTATAAAAATGATTTTCTGGTACCTACCCTGTCTTTGGGTATGTATTTATGCTCTGTAAGGGAAGTAACCTTCAGCAAAGGATCGTTACCTTGTCGTGGTGCTGGAGCTTAAGCACCTCAATGATGCCATGAGCTAAACTGTGAAGACGGGAAGGTCATGACAGAGAGGTCAGACTAAATGCGATCCCTGGGGAAGGTAATGGCAACCCACCCCAGTATTCTTGCCGTGAAAACTAAATGGATCAGTACAACCAGAGATATGTCGGTATACCATCAGAAGATGAGACCCCCAGTGTCATGAGTAATGATGGCGAGCAGGAGGGGGCCTCTATCCAGGGTGGAAAACGCATGCGTAGTACTGAGGAATTAAGCAGCCATTCAAAGAGACACAGATCAGACCCGCCTTAGCTTTTGTGGATTATATGTCTGGGTTTTTCCCACACTTATTCAGTTTGTTAGGATTCTGTTATGTAGCAGTAATAAACACTACTCCTCGTCTCAGTGTGTGTCTCTCTGTTAGGACACCCAGGTCGGAAGATGGTCAAAATGCTACTGGGGAGGAACAGAGGATGAGTTCAACTAGCCCCAGACGTGATGACGCAGCTAGCTCAAAGCCGAAAGGACGGCTAGCGGCCGACGGTGCTGGTGGTGAACGGCGAATCTGATGTTCTAAGGATCAACACACCATTGGAACCTGGAATGTAAGATCTATGAGCCAGGGCAAATTGGATGTGGTTATTGGTGAGATGTCAAGATTAAAGATAGACATTTTGGGCGTCAGTGAACTGAAATGGACTGGAATGGGCCACTTCACATCAAATGACCACCAGATCTACTACTGTGGACAAGAGGACCACAGAAGAAATGGAGTAGCCTTCATAATTAATAGCAAAGTGGCTAAAGCAGTGCTTGGATACAATCCAAAAAACGATAGAATAATCTCAATTCGAATTCAGGGCAAGCCATCTAACATCACAGTGATCCAAATATACGTCCCAACCACAGATGCTGAAGAAGCTGAGGTAGAGCAGTTCTATGAGGATCTGCAGCACCTACTGGACAACACGCCTAAAAGAGATGTTATTTTCATCACGGGAGACTGGAATGCTAAGGTGGGCAGTCAAATGACACCTGGAATTACAGGTAAGCATGGCCTGGGAGAACAAAACGAAGCAGGACATAGGCTGATAGAATTTTGCCAAGACAACTCACTCTGCATAACAAACACTCTCTTCCAACAACCTAAGAGACGGCTTTATACATGGACTTCACCAGATGGACAACACCGAAATCAGATTGACTACATCCTTTGCAGCCAAAGGTGGCAGACATCTATACAGTCGGTAGAAACAAGACCTGGAGCTGACTGTAGTTCCAATCATGAACTCTTTCTTGCACAATTTAGGATCAGACTAAAGAGATTAGGGAAGACCCACAGATCAGCTAGAAATGAGCTCACTAATATTCCTAAGGAATATGCAGTGGAGGTGAAGAATCGATTTAAGGGACTGGACTTAGTAGATAGGGTCCCGGAAGAACTCTGGACAGAAGTTCGCAACATTGTTCAGGAGGTGGCAACAAAATACATCCCAAAGAAAGAGAAAAACAAGAAGACAAAATGGCTGTCTGCTGAGACACTAGAAGTAGCCCAAGAAAGAAGGAAAGCAAAAGGCAACAGTGATGGGGGAGATATGCCCAATTAAATGCAAAATTCCAGAGGTTAGCCAGAAGAGATAAGGAATTATTTTTAAACAAGCAATGCGTGGAAGTGGAAGAAGACAATAGAATAGGAAGGACAAGAGACCTCTTCCAGAAAATTAGGAACATCGGAGGTAAATTCCAGGCAAAAATGGGTATGATCAAAAACAAAGATGGCAAGGACCTAACAGAAGAAGAAGAGATCAAGAAAAGGTGGCAAGAATATACAGGAGACCTGTATAGGAAGGATAACAATATCGGGGATAGCTCTGACGGTGTGGTCAGTGAGCTAGAGCCAGACATCCTGAAGAGTGAGGTTGAATGGGCCTTAAGAAGCATTGCTAATAACAAGGCAGCAGGAGACAACGGCATCCCAGATGAACTGTTCAAAATCTTGTAAGATGATGCTGTCAAGGTAATGCATGCTATATGCCAGCAAATTTGGAAAACACAAGAATGGCCATCAGACTGGAAAAAATCAACTTATATCCCCATACCAAAAAAGGGGAACACTAAAGAATGTTCAAACTATCGAACAGTGGCACTCCTTTCACATGCCAGTAAGGTAATGCTCAAGATCCTGCAAGGTAGACTTCAGCAATTCATGGAGCGAGAATTGCCAGATGTACAAGCTGGGTTTAGAAAAGGCAGAGGAACTAGGGACCAAATTGCCAATATCCGATGGATAATGGAAAAAGCCAGGGAGTGTCAGAAAAACATCTATTTCTGTTTTATTGACTATTCTAAAGCCTTTGACTGTGTGGACCATAACAAATTGTGGCAAGCTCTTAGTGGTATGGGGATACCAAGTCATCTTGTCTGCCTCCTGAAGAATCTGTATAACGACCAAGTAGCAACAGTAAGAACAGACCATGGAACAACGGACTGGTTTAAGATTGGGAACGGAGTACGGCAGGGCTGTATACTCTCACCCTACCTTGTATGCAGAACACATCATGTGACATGGTGGGCTTGAGGAATCCAAGGCTGGGGTTAAAATTGCTGGAAGAAACATTAACAATCTCAGATATGCAGATGATACCACTTAGATGGCTGAAAGTGAAGAGGAACTGAGGAGCCTTATGATGAAGGTGAAAGAAGAAAGTGCAAAAGCTGGCTTGCAGCTAAACTTCAAAAAAACCAAGATTATGGCAACCAGCTTGATTGATAACTGGCAAATAGAGGGAGAACATGTAGAAGCAGTGAAAGACTTTGTATTTCTAGGTGCGAAGATTACTGCAGATGCTGACTGCAGTCAGGAAATCAGAAGACGCTTAATCCTTGGGAGAAGAGCAATGACAAATCTCGATAAAATAGTTAAGAGCAGAGACATCACACTGACAACAAAGGTCCGCATAGTTAAAGCAATGGTGTTCCCCGTAGTAACATATGGCTGCGAGAGCTGGACCATAAGGAAGGCTGAGAGAAGGAAGATCGATGCTTTTGAACTGTGGTGTTGGAGGAAAATTCTGAGAGTGCCTTGGACTGCAAGAAGATCAAACCAGTCCATCCTCCAGGAAATAAAGCCAGACTGCTCACTTGAGGGAATGATATTAAAGGTAAAACTGAAATACTTTGGCCACATCATGAGAAGACAGGACACCCTGGAGAAGATGCTGATGCTAGGGAGAGTGGAGGGCAAAAGGAAGAGGGGCCGACCAAGGGCAAGGTGGATGGATGATATTCTAGAGGTGACGGACTCGTCCCTGGGGGAGCTGGGGGTGTTGATGACCGACAGGAAGCTCTGGCGTGGGCTGGTCTATGAAGTCATGAAGAGTCGGAAGCGACTAAACGAATAAACAACAACAAGGGAAGTAACAAGATGAGCTTGAACTCTTAATACAGGAAGGCAAATATGACAATAGGTATAACAGACACAGTAAAGTGACTCTTGTGATCAAAATTTATTTTTATTTTTTATTTATTTTCTATCCCTTTATTATTTTTATAAATAACTCAAGGTGGTGAATATACCTAATACTCCTTCCTCCTCCTATTTTCCCCACAACAACAACCCTGTGAGGTGAGTTGGGCTGAGAGAGACTGCCCGCCCCAAGGTCACCCAGCCAGCTTTCATGCCTAAGGCAGGACTAGAACTCACAGTCTCCTGGTTTCTAGCCCGTCGCCTTAACCACTAGACCAAACTGGCTCTCTTACAGCAATCAAAGGCTACACTTTGTTCAAAAGAAACATAAGCAATAGAAAAGAGAGAGAAGTTGCATAAAATATTAAAGCATCCACACCTGCTCAGAAATCCAAGCAAATGAACTTGGTGAAATAGTAGAGAGCTTCTGAGTTAAAGTAACTGTTTAATTCATTAGTTAATTACACTGAATTGGTCTGGTGACAAAGGCCTGTTGACCAGTCCACCAAAAATCTATCCACTTTCAGTTAACTTAGAGCTCAACCACATATCCATGTCATGCTAGTGGACAGATGCCCCACTAGGACTTGCTTCTCAAGGACATGTCCTCAAAACATAGCCTCTAGGTTGACCTATGGTGCTCTGTTGTGAAAGAAGTTTCTTCCTTGCTATTGTGGCAGAAGACCTCCCATCCAGACATTCTATGGCGTGTGGAGGAGGAGCCTTTGGAGGTTAGTGATCAGCTGGGCTTCAACTGGCCCAGAAAGGTCTGCTGAGGGACTGCTTGTTGGCTTCTTCGGTTCCATTTTAGCTCTTGTTGTAAGAGAGACTGGACACCTCACTTGTGCAGCTTTTTGGGGGCGGGGGCTGAGAGAAGGGAATATCAATCTCATGGAAGAACAAAAGCAGCTCTACTAGGATGTTGATATTCCCACTGGTAACAAAAAAAGAGTAACATTACAAAGAAAGAGTTTGCTTTCTTTTGAATACAATGTACAAACTGTAGTTGCCATTTGAGAAAGAACTTCCTTGAAGATTGGATTATTAAACTAATGGATTTGGCCCAAATGGCTACGTTAACATCGTTAATAAGAGAAAATACTGTTTCTGGATTTATTTTTACTTGGCAACTACTTTTAGACTACTTGCTTGTGCTAAAAAAAATGAAGCTTCGATTTTGGGTTTTAGTGATTAACTGGTTTGTTTTGATAGAAATAATGTTATAAAGTTTAACCAATGGTAAGAGATTATATTTGTAAACTTATTTGTATCTATATTGGAGAGTCAGAAGTCACTTTCTGTTTCTTGTTTTCTATCTGTTTGCACTTTTATAGTTTTTACCTTTTTCTTTAGTCCTATGCTCTAGCTTTTCTATACTCTATATTTTGTCTTTTAATTATACTCTGAAAATTAATAAAGTTCTTATAAAAAAAGAGAAAGAACTTCCTTTATGAACTCCACCAAGTATGCTAATTGTATTACATATTAATATAACCTGACATTATTCAAAACAGGAGACAAGCAGTAACTGAAGGAACTCCGCTGCCAGTGACATGGCTCAACAAATCCATTTGATGGTTGGCTTGCTTCTTCACTTGCTAAATCTATATAGTAATAAAACTCGTGTATGTTTGTCTGTTTGTAACCTTCTATTGGGTGAAAAAGTGCATCACAGAGCAATAATATTTGAACCAAGGTACAAAATGCACTAACTTACAGAACGTGTCCAAAATCTGGGACTTGTTACTCCTGCGGGATTGAAATTTGGTAAAGTTGTGGCTGCTTCAGCCCCGTCACGGTCATGTGATCATAATTTCCAACGCTCCCTGCCAGCTTCCCACAAGTCAATGGGGAAGCCAGCAGGAAGTCTAAACTCGACTGTAATTGCCGACGCTCCCTGCCAGCTTCCCACAAACAAAGTCAGTGGGGAAGCCAGCAGGAGGTTGCAAGTCCAAGGCCAGAATGCAGGTAAGTGGCTGCTGCTGAAGGGAGTGAGGGGGTGCGTGACAGTTGGGGCAAGGGACAGGGAGGTGCGCAAGAGGCACAGCATGGGTCAGGGAGGGTGTGCGAGTGGCTGGTGCAGCACAAGTACAGAGGGACTGGGGGAGGGTGTGTGGGTGGGGAAACTTGCAACCTTTCCCTGCTGGCTTCCCCATTGACTTTCTCCCTTCAAGCTTCCCACAAGCAAAGTCAGTGGGGAAGCCAGCAGGAAGTTGGAAATCATTCCTGCTCCCACTGCTTTTTTGCCTGCCTATAGTCATTCTGTTGATCTGTTTAGGTAAGTAAATATCCCTAAAACAATGACCCAACTGAAACAATGACCCAACGGGTCATGGGTTGTCTAGTAGATACTAATACTCAACTAAGTGAAGTTGCAGGAAGGAGTTGATCTTAGAAAGCAGGGTAGACTGCCTGCCTGCCTGTTGTGTTCAGGGATGTGGCTAATGGTGATGCAGGATGGATAGAGAAAAAACAGAGAATCTATCAATCATTGCCCTGAAAAAAATCCCATGTTATATTCTCTTAGGGAAGCAGCAGGCATAAAAAATGTAGGCAGGGGGGTAGTGATTTTTATACCAAAACACTTTCCTTCCATCTCAAGGACAGGAGAAAGGCACATTGCTATATGGACGTGCCCAAGCGATGTTCTCTATTTATCTCCAGCTTTGAATCCTGCTCTCATTTCTTCTCATCTAGCCACTTATAACATATTTGTAATGCATGTTAAACAGATGCCAGGAGAATTTGCATCCTTGTCTCTCTGCCTTCCCTATTCTGAACCATTCTGTTTCTACAGACTGAGATCTTGTCCACTGTAAAGACTCCCCAGAAGAATAATTAGGTGTTTTCGCACTCCTATGATCAGTATGTTCCAAATTCTAGCATGATTCACAATCAAAGATAAATCTCCTTCTTGAATTCTCTTGATCTCTCCCCTATCCACATTGGCTATCTGATCTCATGTCCCTCTGCCATTTAATTTGCCTGTATATTTGGCATTTTTCTCTCCATGTATGATTGCTCCATTCTTCTTGTAAAATTTTAAGCAAAACTTTTTGCATGAGAAATTAGCACAATGGTTCAATAATCTGCACATTGCCTTGTACTTCCTTTTAGTATATATACTAATCTTTTTCAATCTCTGCATCATACAAACGTATTTCATATTTGTTGACACAGAGCTGTTATCATTTAACTGCCTCTTCTGCAGCTTTACACAATTCAGTGTGTATTTCACCTGTTCCTAGTCCTTGTCTATTTGAAAGCTCATCTATTGCCTCTCATGACTCATTTTCCAGTGGAATCAATTTGTTAAAGTATTCTCAGTACCAATGTTTCTGTAATTTTATAATCCTATTTGTAAAGGGTTTCATTATAGTCTTCCCATCTACTTTTTGCCTTTATAAGATCCTTTCCTTACAGCCACTCCATTAGATGTAAAATTTCCTGTGATTTTTCACCTCATAAAAATATCTCTTATTGTTTTTCTCTATTTATTGACATCTCTAGATTCAGGCATCTGTTCTTTCTTGCTTATGTTGTATGTCTACATTAAATTGTCTTACATACTTCTTGTTCCCCAATTCCTACTTCCTCTGTCTTTTTCTGGCTTATCAATGATAGCTTGTTCTGAAAACCACTTGGATCTCTTCTCTGAAATTTTGAGGGCTGTGGGTTTTTTGCTTTAATTTTAGTAATGTCTTTTATCACATCCAATAGCTCTTCATGGTTCTCTTTTGCACAACTGAAGTGTACTGAATCTATTTCTTATCTTAACATATATTATAAGTGTATGTCCTCTAGGTCAAACCTTGCTTGCATACTTACTAAGGTTAACCAATAAATCTGACACCAAGAATAAACAGTCTGTTCCATAAGCTGCACTGGAAGTGTGGCTAGCACTTATCCATTTTCGGTTTCCTATTAGATAACCAGTTTGATTTCAGCATTATCCATCTGGTGATACCAGGTATAGAATCTGTGTTCATATTTCTTAAAGTGGAGGGACCAATAAAAACTATGCTTTTTTTGATATCTTGTCCACCAAGGAGAAGATACAGATTTTTCTTTCCAAAAGCAAACTGCATATCTTTCAAAGTAGCAATGATGGTGGTTTTAATTACCTTGAGATCTGTTAGAAGACAAATTGTGCCATCTATGGTCTTGACAACTGCAACTTTCTCTTTTGAATGAAGTAAGGCATAAGTGGATCAACTACCCTTTATACTAGTCAATTGGAAGACTCAGTTAATGAAGTGAATACAGCAGGAACATTGGGGAATATGACATGGAATGATGGAGTTCTTGATCTTAAAATAAAACTGAGCATAGTTAAATAGGTACATTGGACTTCAAGAAAGTAAACACTAATAACCTCAGAGCAATACTAAGTAGGATTCCATGATGGAAGAAACAAATGGAAAAAGTGGCTCAAAATAGGTGAGAGTTCCTAAAAAACAGGAGATACTAAAGACAGCTAAAGAAGCCAAAGTGGTTGCACAAAAAGCTTAGAGATCTGAAAACAACGAAGGGCAAAAAGAGGAGGTGGGAAGATGAACAGGCTGGCAAGAAAGTCACCACAGAAAGTCCAGGACTACAGAAAATGTGTCAGTAAGGCTAAAGGTCAGGTTAAGCTGCAGTTGGCAAAGCATGCTGAGAACAACAAAAAGGATTTCTTCAGGTATGTTCAAAACAAAAGAAAGAAAATCGGTATACCAGCTGCTCAGGGAACATGTCAAAATACTAACAGGTAATAAAGAAAAGGCACAAATACTCAATTCCTATTTTAGTTCAATCCTCTCCAACAAGAAAACTTATCTTCTACCAGGCAACTGTGCAGAGCGGGATGAAGGGGCACAACTGAAGCTTGACATTAACAGAAAAATCAGCAAAAATCTACTTATTTTGAATTAGTTTAAATTTCCAAGGCAAGATGAATTGCATACTAGGGTACTGAAGGAACTTGCTGATGGTCTGCTGAAATCTTAAGAGTTGGCTGGATGGCATGGTAATTAATTGGCTACACAATAGGCCTACAGATGCATGTGTGAAGCCCCATCTGGATCCCCTTGTTAAAGACAGAAAGTATGCACAGTCACTCAAAGTCTGAGAGTAGATGCTTCATAATTGTCCCATCCTCCAAGGCTTCAAAATAATGCCCAGAGTCCCTCTTTTGGGGGAGATGGGCGGTAATTAAATTTGAATAATAAATAAAAATAATAAAAAAATAAATTTCCATTAAAACAATGGAAATATCTGCATACCTGAAATATATAGCTTGGCTTGAATATCAATGCAATTAATAGAAATACAGTTTCTAAACCATGAGAAATTGTTTTTTGACTTTATTTTGCAGTAGTGAGACCCCACCAAGAGCGCTGTATCCTTAAGGATTCAGACAAACAAACAGATTCAGAAATGGGCAACAAGTGCAATCATAGGGTTAGAAGCAAAGTCCCCTGAACAGAGATTGAAGGAACTAGACACTTTGCCTTGAGAAGGTAAGGATATAATAGCTTTTTCAAATCATTAAAAGATGTCTCATAGGAGGCCAAAATTTGTTTTCTATAATTATAGAGGGCAGGATATGGAACAATGGATTTTTGTTACCGGAAGACAGATTCCAGTATAATAGATGAAAAAAATTCCTAACAATAAAAGCAGTCTGACAGTGGAATCAATTACTTTGAGAAATTATAAGCTCCTTTTCATTGGATATATTTAAGCAAAGGCTGGACAGGCATGTGATGGGAGTGCCTTAATTCCTGCATAAGGCAGGGGGACTAAGCGGCCAAAATTGCATGATTCTTTAAAAAAAAAACCCAAAACACACATAAAATTTAATAGTGAAAGAAGAAAGCTTTACTCACGTATATTCTTACTTGCATGATTCCTAATCCCCCAAAATACCTAAAAAAGTTTGGCCCTGGTAAGGCTACCATGAAGGCAACATTACCAGCCATGCCCCACCCTCCCTGCAGCACTCAGAGGCAACTTTAAAAAAATGCAGTCCCTAGAATAAAAATTATCCCTGCTGCAAAAAACCAAACCAATAGGATTAAGACAAGGACATCTCATGACTACACATGATCCAAGCATCATTTCATTAGAATTTAATGTGTCATTATATTTATATTGTTTTAAGGATTGCTATAAGTCATTTTGCATTATATTATAGTAGAATGGCTGTAAACATACATGGAAAAAAATCAGGAAATTCAAAATGCTGGAAGGAAACTTTTAGGTTTTGAAGCTTAACTGCCAGGTTCTTTCAAGGAAGATAAATTTGGACATTCTTCTGCAGAATCTAAGGACATAGATTTTGTCCTTAGACAAAATATGACTAAAATATGTGAAATTTTAAATTAAAACTCAGAAAGAGGTAAGTAGAATTATTCACTTGAAATCCATCTCCTTGTGCTACTTGATGAACATTTTCAAAAGGCCCAAAGCAGCAGCCCTGACTGACAGTCAATGAAAAACAAAACAAAACAAAACAAAATGAATATTCCTTTCTCAGCTTGATTCAATCCTTTTTCTCTGAATTCTGGACATAAAGAACGATGACAAAAAAGAATGCCCAGAGGGCCTATTCTGGAAGATGCAGTTAGACCCAAATAATGATTCTAGCAACCCGCTTCTCAGGGAGCCTGTATTGCAGATATTTATAGCACAAGGGGATAGATGAAAATAAACTGCCAAGTCCAGTTCTCTAATATAACTGCAGCAGACAGCATGCCTGGCAGCACTCACAATCACCAGGAGGAGATAGTGAAATGCTGTCTACATCACGGAGGTTGTCCATCCTGGAAGACACTCCAAGGAGCCCAGAACAATACTTCCTCTGAAATTCTTTCACCAAAAGGGCTATCAAGTACACAGAACAACCAAACTCAAATTAAGATTGAGTATTCATTGCCTAGAAGGTAGAAGCAGAGATTTACTAAGTGACTACTTTTCAAAGACAGTTCAGATAGTAAGGTTTCAAGTCCCTTGTTGCACAAAAGTTCAAAAAGAAGATTTCAAGTTTGGAATAGCCAGCTGTCCATTAATGTCAGATAATCCATGTTGGTTGAAAATGTTTTATTTTCAGAGTCACCTCCATTCCATCTGTGCAGCAGGCTGTGTAACAGGCTGCTGGGCACTAATGTTCCTGTACAAGTGAAGACCACCAATGAGAGAGGTTCAAAAATAGCTTACGGAAAGATGAGCTGGGCAAATAAGCCAGCCAGCCAGCCCATTTGTCAAACTTGTATTGAAATAAAGAGCATATTTCTACCAGAGCTTTTGAAAATGCTATGAAAATTGCTGTAAGAAAGGAGAAGTAGAGGCGGAACCAGCAACTAAGCAGCACCCTGTAGACGATGCAAAAGATTACTTATTTTGGGATCTCTCCCATAAACCTGCTCATAGCACAGTTCCTATCATAAACTTTTAGTGTAATTTTATCTGGATTTTTTTATCATATGTGCATTTATACAAAATTTGTGAGGCATTCCCCAATTTTTTTCCATTTCCAGTTGAGGTAAACGACAATGTGGTCAAGGCTATTTAAAGGGTACAATTTAAAATAAGACAAATTCTCAGTCTAGCCCTAAGTTTCTTAGTGTGGTCCAAGGACCCCTGGGGGTCCCCCATGACCCTCTTGGGGGTCCACGAAATCAAAATTATTTGCCAGATACTGAAGATATTTGCAAAATTTAAAACAATGTCATTCTTCTCATTATTTTTTATTTGTTAAAAATATATTAAAAATATATAGGGTTTCTTCATGAAAAATATTTTATTTATGTTAATATCTAATGGGTTTAATATTATCGTTTTTACATGATTCAATAAATAAATAATCTATGAATGCGTCAATTTTAATCTTTAATATGGTAGATATCGATAAATATAACCCATACAAAGAAAAGCTCTTTTGGGGTCCTCCATAATTTTTAAAAGTGGGAAGAGGCCCTGAGAACAAAACGTTTAAGAAACACTGGTCTAGCCCAGTGTTTCTCAACCTCTAGAACTTTAAGATTATGGACTTCATCTCCCAGAATTCCCAGCTTAAAGTTGCTGAGGTTGAGAAACTCTGGCCTAGCCGATGCATGATAACCAGATTCCAGTCTACATCTGTCATAAAGTTCTATAAAGCAGTTCGGCAGTGGAACCAATTTTAAAGAGATGCAGATCTTCGAACTTTTTCCCTCTGCACAAAGTTCTGCACTGACAACTGACAACATTTCTCATACAGACAAGCTACTTCTCAGCAACCATTGTCACGAGAATTTTACAGATTTTATAGTACTGAATTACATATATTGTATAGGGAGGAACACATACATTTGTGTGAAAAACACTCTTCTTCTCCAAGAGAATCTGTGGCATAATGGTTTCAAGGATTTTTAAAAAGCAGCTCTTTTCCACTCCCAGCATTTAGGCAAGAAAAGTAGAGTCTTGAAAGTAGGTTGTAGACTTTAACACAAGGAATCAATTTGCAGGCATGCAAAGACCTTCAGCAAAATGTGCTTCTAATTTTGGGAAGGAGTGTGTTTGCCGAGGGCATTCTCCATGATGCTACATCCAACATAGCATGACTTCTCTATGCTTACCCGCCCTTGCTCCCAGCTCACGCATGCTTGTTTTGTCTGTGTGCTAATATGTTTTCCATCCATGTTCATGGAGGCACTGTAGTGGTGGTGAGGGAGTGTAATGGTTGCCTACTCCAAAATACTCAGTCTCACAAGCCAGAGCTTCAAGATAACTGATTTATTATAGGAATAGTGTGCAAATACACAGAAAGCTGAGAATGAGCAAAAGCGCGTGAAATACAAACTAAAACCCTTGCTTTCAAACCAGTCCCGCCCTTCCTCCCTCCTAGCAACCACCCCCTCCCAGGTGTTAGCAACCGTTACCCACATCGGCCTGAGAAAGTAACCTTGAACAGAGTTACAAACCCAAACACACATTCCTAAGCAGCAAAATAAAACAAAGTGAAACAGAAACATACCAATAAGCTTGCAAGCCTGCAATACACGGATCAGAGGCATGACATGTGAAACGTTACGATGTTAACAGAACGTTGAAACGGTGAACATGACATATCGCCCCCCCCCCCCAAAATGCTAAGGAGCTGGCTTGGCAGCATGAAATCTAGCAACAAGGTCCGGAGAGCGGACATCGTGAGCGGCAACCCACTCAGGATGTGGAAAATGCTTCCAACGAATGAGATATTGTAAGGTAGACCGCTGGCAACGAGAATCAAGTACCTCCTTGACCTCAAAGTGTTGTTGGCTATCAATCATAATGGGTGGGGGAAGCGATGGTTGAGGATGCCATCGGTCGGACAGGAGAAACGGCTTGAGTAAGCTGCAATGAAAAACAGGATGCAAACGTTTAAGATTATGTGGCAGATCCAATTTAAAGGTCACAGGGTTTATTTCTGCAACAATAGGAAAAGGACCCACAAATTTAGGACCAAGTTTCTTAGACGGTTGTGGTGATTTGATGAACTTTGTGGAAAGACAGACTTTATCCCCCACTTTAAATGTAGGCTGCGGGGAGTGCTTTGCATCCGCATGTTTTTTATAAGAGGATTGGGCATGTTGCAGTGCTTGTTGGATTTTCTGCCAAGGGTCTGTCAGAGTCTGTGCCCAATCGGTTAGAGATGAAGGCAGAGATTGCGGGTGCGGGTTCCGGTATCGGGACGAAATCACGTCCGAACACAGTTTTAAAAGGAACTTGGCCAGTGCTTTGATGTACGGCGTTGTTATAAGCAACTTCAGCAAAGGGAAGAAGATCCACCCAGTTGTCTTGTTGATAATTAACAAACGCATGTAGATATTGTTCCAATGTGGAATTAACAGCCTCAGTAGATCCATCTGTCTCAGGATGCCACGCCGTAGAGAGGGCTTGTTTGGTACCAACCAGTTTCATAAATGCGCGCCAAAATTGTGACGTAAATTGTGAGCCCCTGTCACTCACCAAACTGGAGGGGCTCCCGTGAAGGCGGTACACGTGTACGAGAAATAGGCGGGCCAGCTGTTGCGCGGTGGGAATGGAAGCGCAGGGGATGAAATGCGCTTGTTTGGAGAAGAAGTCTTTGACTACCCAAATCACCGTTTTACGTTGACTGGGGGGTAGGTCAACTATAAAGTCCATGGAGATTTCTTGCCAAGGATAGGAAGGGTTAGCCACAGGTTGCAGAAAGCCTTGGGGTTTTCCAGCCTTGCGCTTAGTCGCCGCGCAAACAGGACAAGCAGCTACATAAGCTTTAATATCCCTCAGGAGAGCTGGCCACCAAAACTGACGTCTGATGAGATGGAGGGTCTTAAGGTACCCAAAATGGCCAGCCAGTTTATCATCATGACAGCGCACCAGGATCGTCTTTCGTAAAGCCTCAGGTACATAAAGACGATCATTCTTCCAGGCAAATTCCCCATCAAAAGTAACAGCATCTAAGTTTGCCTGCAACCAAGTATCAGATTTCAGGTGGAGAAGAAACTGTTGTTGCAAATCTGACGGAATTGTCAAACGGCCCGGACTGGAAGGAGGAGGAGTGGCTGGCCGTTGAGCTGGTTGGGTGCGCGTCTGACTGTGCGTCACTGCCGCAAAGCCCAATTGCTTTTCAGTCCACACAGTACCCTGAACAATTGGCACAGGGCCAGCATCTTGGGGTCTGCGGGATAAGGCGTCAGCCAAAAATGTTTTTCCTCCCCGGAATGAATTTAAGAGAGAAATCAAAGCGACTAAAAAATTCAGCCCATCTAAGTTGTTTAGGGCTGAGTTTTCGACTAGTGCTTAATGCCTCAAGGTTTTTATGGTCAGTCCAAACTTCAAAAGGGTGGGAAGCCCTCTCTAATAAGTGGCGCCATGTTTCCAAGGCTGCTTTTACAGCAAACGCCTCTTTTTCCCAAACATGCCACCTTCTCTCTGTTTCCGTGAACTTGCGAGATAAATATGCACAGGGTTTCAAACTGCCCGAGTGGTCGGCTTGGAACAGAAGGGCTCCCATAGAGAAGTCGGAGGCATCGACCTGCACCACAAACGGTTTAGTCGGGTCAGGATGCTTTAGGATGGGTTCAGTTGTAAATAGCTGTTTGAGCACGTCAAACGCCTGTTGGCAGGCTGGGGTCCACTTAAGTAGCGCGCCTGGATTTTTTGAATGCCGCGTATCCCCTTGAGCTTTAATCTTTAGTAAGTCAGTGAGGGGGAGGGCAATTTCTGCGAAATTTTGGGCAAATGCCCGATAGAAATTTGCGAAGCCAAGGAAACTTTGTAATTGGCGTCGCGTGTGTGGGGGTTCCCATGCGACAACGGCTTCAATTTTAGCAGGGTCCATTTCAATGCCCCCTTCTGAAATCCTGTAGCCCAGATAATCAATTTCCGACTGATGAAAAGCACATTTTGACAGTTTAGCATACAACTCAGCCTTTCTCAGTTTAGCCAGCACTTGACGCACCAAATGAATGTGTTCTGCCATTGTTTCAGTATAAATCAATACATCATCCAAATATACCAACACCCCTTTGAACAGGTGGTCATGCAAGACCTCATTGATGAGCTGCATAAAAACCCCACCCGATAAACCAAAAGGTAACACCTTATATTGGAAAGCCCCCAGAGGACAGTTAAACGCTGTTTTCCACTCATCCCCTTCCCTTACGCGAATACGAAAATAGGCTTCCCTTAGATCTAGTTTTGAGAAAATTTTACCTCTGGCCAGATGTGATAACCTATCTTGGATGAGGGGCAAAGGATATTTGTTTAAAATTGAAACTGCATTGAGCCCACGGAAATCTGTACATAGGCTCAAAGAACCATCTTTTTTCGGTCTAAAAAGGACAGGTGCCCCCACCGGAGAGTTAGCTGGCTCAATAAAACCCCTGGTCAGGTTCTTGTCAATGAACTCCCTCAATGTGGCCAACTCTTTCGGGGACATAGCATAGATTTTTGGGTTAGGCAATTTTACATTGGGCAGAAATTCAATAGCACAGTCCGTCTTTCGGTGAGGCGGCAAGCGATCCACCTCCTTTTCTCCAAACACATCTGCGAAGTCTTGATATTGCTCCGGCAGCCCTTCTAGCGGCTCAAGCATTTGTACAGTCGTTGTGGCTGCCCGTCTACCCTCATTGTCTCCCAGTAAATCCTTTTCTGGCACTTTATAAAATCCATCAGCAAATGTCACAGTCCTATGCAGTCAGTTGATAAGAGGATTTTGCTTGACAAACCAGGGCATCCCCAAAATGACTAATGGGCCCCCCACCGGCGCTATGACAAAGGGTAATTTTTCCCAATGACTACCCATTTGTAGTGCCACCAGTCCTGTGGAGTGGGTGACCGGTTTCCCCCCAGCCATAGTCCCCTCCAATTGTGTAAAGTTCCTTGGCCGTTTCAAAGGGAACCTAGGGAGGTCTAAGGCGGCTACGAGATCGGGGTGCATCAATGAACGCGAGCAGCCTGAGTCAAGCATAGCCCACACCTCCACAGTTCGGGTACTGGATCCCAATTTCACCTTGACCGTCAGGGTAGGAAAATTCCCACTCACCGAATCATGGTCGCGCCCATCTCCTTCCACCTGCCCTATGGCGCCCTTCAGAGCAGGTGGTTGCCTTTTCCCGCCGGCTGTTCGAAATCCAGTTCTTCCTTCTCTCCCCCGAATTGGTTGTCGTTAGGATCGACCTCCGCGCAGGCAGCCCTCATCTTCCTCGGTACCGAAGGAGACTTGCCGGACGACTTCCCTGGCCGCTCCTCGGATCTCTTTCTTGGGCACGCAGCTGCGCGATGTCCTTCTTTCCCACATCTCAGGCACTGCCCCTTCGCAAAACACCGTTTTCTTTCTTCCTCCCAACTTTTCGGTTTGGGGCGGCTTGGGAATCCCGGGGCACGGACACTTTTACTTGACTTCCCTTGCTTCAGTTCCTTGTTATGTGCGAAAGTCTCTAAGGCGTTTTCAGCACTGCCTGCCAGCTGAATCCACCCATACAACGTTTTCGGATCGTCACGTCCCAAAGCCCATCGGAGGACCTCCGTCTCCAGTTCCTGTTTGAACATTTCTACTAGAGTTGACTGGGACCAATCCTCCACCTTTCCAGCCAGGGCTTTAAACTCCAAGGCGTAGTCCGCGACGGAGAGAGATCCCTGGGAAAGTTTCCTCAGCGCCCGTTTCGCTCGTTCCTGGGCCAAGGGGTCTTCGAAGTGTTGTTTTAACGCCCACAGGAACTCCTCAAATTCTTCTAATTCCGTGGCTTCGGCTTGGCATAACTGTACATACCAATCCGCTGCCCTCCCCTTTAGTTTGTTGGCGATGGCATTAATTTTGCCATGTTTTGAGCGAAAGCTTCGCCCCCAGTCCTCCATATAGTTCCTGGCATTGGTAATAAAGAAGGACAACTTTGTGGGATCGCCATCAAACTTTACCATGAAAGGCGGAGGGGTTCTTGTCGACTCTTTCGGCTCAAGTGGTTCCGCGAAGGCCAACAAACGCCTGCCCACCGCCTGCGACCCTTCCCTGGTCACTCCCGACTCTTTTCCCTTCAATTGCCGGAAAATCCAAGTCCTACTTCTTCCCCTGGACGATGGGGACCATGCCACCGGATTGGGCTGTCGGGTTGGAATTTCCTCCGGACCCTCTCGCAGGGACCCCAACCCTCTGGGGTTTTCCTTTAGCAGGACAACTAGAGATTCGATTTTTTCCTCTAGTGCTTTTATGCGTGCGGGGGTAACAGGTTCTTCCAATGGCTCCGTGGTCACCACCACCGTGGGCGACAACGGGATCTCCGGTTCCCAGGACGCTTGCGGCGATTCGACCTCGGAGTCTCCTTCCTCCCCGGTTCGATAGTCATCCCCTGTAGCGCCGCTCACTTCAGACGGTAAACCCCGGTCTTCCGTCTGGGTACCCCGCTTATCCCGGCGGGCTGCCCTCTGAGCTCGGGAGCTCGGGACCACAAGCGCCCTTGTTCTTCTTCGCCCCCTTCGCTCTCTTGCAGCCTGGGTTCTGACATCGCTAGCGCTCCCCTTCACCAAAGACTTGGATGGGGCTAGCGGAAAATTGAATTATGATTCTCAGCTTTATGTAATGGTTGCCTACTCCAAAATACTCAGTCTCACAAGCCAGAGCTTCAAGATAACTGATTTATTATAGGAATAGTGTGCAAATACAGAGAAAGCTGAGAATGAGCAAAAGCGCGCGAAATACAAACTAAAACCCTTGCTTTCAAACCAGTCCTGCCCTTCCTCCCTCCTAGCAACCACCCCCTCCCAGGTGTTAGCAACCATTACCCACATCGGCCTGAGAAAGTAACCGTGAACAGAGTTACAAACCCAAACACACATTCCTAAGCAGCAAAATAAAACAAAGTGAAACGGAAAAATACCAATAAGCTTGCAAGCCTGCAATACACGGATCAGAGGCATGACATGTGAAACGTTACGATGTTAACAGAATGTTGAAACGGTGAACATGACAGGGAGCCCAGGTGAAAAAGAAATGGTTGGGAAAACTCCTGAAAAAGGAGCACACTCCAGGTAAGATGCTTGGGCATAGAATCAAGCATAGCCTGTCCAGCAGGCCAATTTCAGGGCATACTGATGTTAAGATTTTATATGATGTGGGTGAAGATCAGTTAGTAAGCCATGATTTGCTTTAGGGCAGTAAAAGACAGTTTGAAACTATGGCTTGTTCATGGTGATTGCAGATTTGGGTGTCAAGGGAAGTACTTGGCTTGTTTGTAGTTTTATGTTTTTTTTCTAGACTTGTTTTTCTGTTCTGTCAAAATGTTTAACTAACCAGATAAATGGAAGAGCTGTTAAAAATGTAAGAAAAACAAAACAAGGTTTACAAAAACAAACTATTAATTGTTGTATGCTACAAAGTTTGCTTATAAACCATCATTAAAATAAACCATGAGTTAAAGCCCCTTCCCAATAAAGCAGACAGACAATTGTTTATTTTCACTCTGAAATACACGGGTTGCTTAAATGTGCCTACAGTGCCATACAGTTAACACAAAAAATATAAAGCACACAGCAGTTTGAGAAGCTGTCAGCAGCATGACCTTATAGATGGAACAGCTGCCCTGTTAGGAAGTTAGCTGATCATTTTATGCAAAATACAGCTTGGAAAAGCCCCTTATAATGACTCCCTTTGGCCAAAGTTGAATGCCCAGCATTATCTGAGTACTGGTGAAAAGTATAACTCCAAAGTGATATTTGGAAATTCCTTGGAAACCGAAAGGTGCTGATCTTTGCATAATCTTGATGTCAACTTCTCAGATATTAAATGTTATCTACCATCCTTCAGTTAGGAATACAAACTGTCAAGAAACAATGAAAATGTATACATAAAATAAATTTAAAAATTCACTTTTTAAGCTAGTTGAATTGAAAACAAGGCAGGTTCAAAACATCTTAGATAACCAATTCTGTTTTGAACTTGTGTCTACTTATGAATCTCAGATGTGAGAAACAGTGATTAGGAGTAATGACAAAGTCTGCAGCAGACTCAGCATTAAGGGAAACACTCTGTAGCCTAACTGCATTTTGACTGATAAAATCTTACTGAATTTAACTTATCAGCATGCCAAGTATTCCTACAAGTGAAAAAAAAGTCAATTAATATTCAGAATTAACACCAAGCCTATCAAATGGTCTCTGCAGTCCATTGCTATCTACAGGTACTTTATTTTGCAATATGTGACAAGGAACAGGCAGACCATTTGTAACAGTATGGGCAACTTTATTTCCATTAAGAGCTTATTCCCCTGTTAGGTGTGCATACCGGCAACGGGCAAAATCCAAGCTAGTCCATAATCACTGTTGCTTAAGTCATAATTCATTCAGGATGCAACTACAGCAGGCTCTGAGAAATGACTGCCTGGCCTCTGCTTAAGGCACCTCTCAAGGCAGTCTCTTCCAGTGCCAAACAGGTCTTTCTGGCCATTTCCACTCATTGGCCTTAAATATGCTCTTTGAAATAACAGAGGAGAACAAGAATGCTCATCTTCCGAGTGATAGTTTTTTTCAGATACAGGGACTTAAAAACAGTCATGTCATCCACTTTGTCTTCTTCAGGTTAAACACGCAGAGACATAACTGTTCATGACAAGATTTCTTTTCCAGACACCTCAACCATCCTGGCTGATTTCTTCTGGATATGTCCCAGATTGTCAAGATCCTTCTTAAAATGAGACCCTCAGAAACAATGCACAGTACTCCAAAAATTCTGTGACCCTAAATTTAAAAAAATAACAACTCAGCTCTAGATATAGATAGGATGTTTAAATGTCCTGTCACTGACACAAATGAAAAAATAATTAGGGGAGAAATATATTAGTATTAATTGCCTATATTACTTTCCACCCATATCCTTAGCTTATTAAAACTAATGAACTGTCAACTTCACCTCCAAATTTGTGTCACCACCCAAAACTGATTTTAAAATGTTGTTATCCAGTAATGAGTATCAAATGAATGAAGGGCACCAAACTCAGGAAGAGCATTCAATGAAGCCTCTTTTCTGGTGCAGAAACATCAAATGTAGAAGTATCTCAGGAACCACTACTTCCACCCCCAACCTGCCCTCCTAGCTGTTGAAAGCACACAAGAACCTGGCAATTAGATTTTATAACCTCTTGTGTAAGAGCCCGGAAAACACACAATCTCACTTAAGCAAACATGCAATTTCACTTATTTGGGGAGAGATATATGGAATATTGTGTGAGATTTCCTGAAAGCAGCTGGGCTGGAAAAGATAGCTAATTCCAAACTTTTTGCTATGTATGATTATTACTCAAAACAAGAACAAATATAAGAGAGGGAAATACATAGAATTCATGGGTTTATTGTTAGACATTTGAGGGTTAAAAAACTAGCTGGTGCAACAATATGATTGAAACTCTAATATCCATACAGCTCTTCAAGAATCAGAAAGCAGAAAAGTGACTGCAACTTTAAATGGGGGAGGGAAGGGTGAGCTTCCATGTCTAACTTATAACTGAGTAGCAAAGGCTTTCTTGAGTGTTGGCTAATTGGAACCACATCTCCAATATATGGTTCAGTCTCTGTCACATGTATGAAAATTTTATCTTAGGTATTTCATTTTAGGTTTAGCTTTCCAATTCTTTATCTGTTCAAGAAGAACTGTTCAGTGAACTCAAGAATTCTGGACTACATCTATCTGAATGTTTTCCTTTTGGACATCCTGAAAGTACTGTCCCTTCAACTGGTCCTCTGAGTTACTACTACTTTAGGATCACCATGCTAATATTAGCTTTCTACTTGACACTAAAGAAAACAGAACACTGCGCCCAAGATGACAATGATGAACTTGATCCTCTTTTAATTGACCGATTGGCAAGTGATTTGGGAACCCATTTACAATATACCCAAAATGGTTAAAGCCATTCTTTGCTTCCTTGGGTAGATTCCAGAGGATTAGGTTTTGTCAACTTCTTTTCAGCCAGCTTTTATTTGGTCCCATAGTAGAAAGAGTCAACATTTATGTCTATCCTAAAACTTTTAATCTTGAGAGACAATTAATAAAGTGTGCACTGAAATGTAAAGCAAATGGGGATAACTGAAGCAAATATTACTAAAGAATATTTCTGTTCCCCCAGTTCAACTAGTGCCAGGTTTGGCAGAGGAAGAAATATAGCCTTTTAGAGGCTTTAGGTGCATCCAGATAATTAGGCAATTGGAAAATCACAACCACTAAATAAACCTTTGTTTACTACAGAAATAAAGTATCTCAGAAGAAGAAACATGGTCCATTTAAGAAGCATTACTTGCAACTCACTAGTCCAGAATGTGTGATCACCTCTCACTATTCTAGTCAGAGTGTAGATGGAAGAAATCCTGTTCTGAAGGAATGATGGAATCTGCAGCATCCTTCAGTTTGCTCAACCCTATACTCCCCTGTGAGTAGCCCTCTTTTAATTTCTCTTTCCTCTATCACTTCCTGTTGTTTCCGGCCTGGCTCAAAGCTCAGGAAGCAATCCAAATAAGAAAACTGCAAGAGGCCATGCAGCAGGAAAGCCACAAGAGACACCACAACACCAGATGATAGTCTTACAAGGATTGTTAAAAAGCATCCACCTAGAAAAAAGAGATCTAGCCTGAAAAGAACTTTCTGACACATGGGAAACCAAATCATTTCTACCTATTAGCTATAGACAAAGTTTTTAAATGGCAATGACTGTCTTGGAGTGACCACTTTGTCAGCCCTTTGAGGTAGGCCAGGTCAGGAAACAGGCTCCAGAAGTCTGGCTGGAACTATACTTTATTGACAAAGGCTATAGTAACAGAACTTCGAAAGCATGACTGAGTTTTCCCCTCCCTCTTATTCATTAATGCAGCCTTTCTCAACCTTTTGACCCCAGAGGAACCCATGAAGTATTTTTCAGGCCCTGGAGAACCCCCTGCACGTTCAGGCTCAAATATAGGCCAGAAGTTACAAAATTATTATATTCATTTCATGTGTAGACCTGTATATATGCATTAACAGTGTTCTTAAACTAAAAATAAAGAATGAAACTTACCTCTTTAATGTGAAGTTGCCCAAATTTGAAATAATTTTTAAAATAAATTGTGATCTCCCAGGGAACCCCTAGTGACCTGCCATGGAACCCTAGTGTTCCATGAAACCCTGGTTGAGAAACCCTGTATCAGTGATTAGGGAGGAGCCAGTCTCACTCTTTCTCTTTCCTGGGCTTAAAGCAAGTTTTTGTGACTGTCATCCTGGCTTTGTCATGTCCTTGGATCTCTACATCTTTTAACTGCTGTATTTGGGTAAAGAATTGTTAGGTATTCTGCTCCAAATTGAAATCAAGAAAAAAAATTGAATCAAGAACAAGAGGAATGCTGTCCTTCATTTATCCTAGCTGTAAACAATCTGGTGTCTTCAAATGTGTGTTATAGGAGACTGCAACTCCTATAAGACCCAGCCAGAATGGTTAGTGGCTGGACTTATGGAAAATCTAGCCTCAAACATCCAGCAGACACCAGGTTGAATGGCCCCTACACTTTGCTTTACCCTAAGTGTAGGGGCCATTTCTTTCACTACATCACTAAAGAGAACAATAATTTATCTCCCTTAATTCCTTTAGCAATTGTAACTTCTGCTTCTTTTTGCAGGGTAGTTCAGAGCAGCTGACTAGGTGATGGCCAGTGGTGGGTGGAAATTTGAACATACTGAAATGTTTGGCATCTAATCAAGTGTTTCCCCCCAAGTTCTTAGCACATTTCTTCTCATTCTAACCATTCAAAAGGGAAGGGCACATTCTTGTTCCTGAAGTGAGCTGTGTAAAGGACTCACTGTATCTTTCTCCTACCTCTCTCTACAAGATATTGGGGAAATAAAATTGCTTGATAGATAAAACACAAACTCCTGTAAAACATATCTGATCCCTGAGAAAGGAGGGGAAAACATACTGCTCCACTCCAATAGAGAGGTATATGGTTTTAAAAAGAGATTTTTCTTTTTTAAAAAACCATAATGGCTAAAGTTATATTCTTTGCATCCATATGTTGCATTTTTCTATTTAACAAGCATTCTTATTTTTCTGCAAGATAATATTAAAGTCTATATACTACAGCTATGCTCCAAGTATAATTTTCTCTTTTATTTACCACAAATAATGATAAAAACAAATTTTGTAATGGGCTAAAAAGCTGTACCCTAACACCCTGTGTGTGGCCATGTACAGTGAGCAATATAATGTTTAACCACTAAGGTAGGCATAGTACACTTCATATTCTTAATGTAATTTAGTTTATAAGTAAAAAGCCAGGTTTTCACCTAATAGATACCATAACTTTGCTTGATGTGACAGTTGCCATTCTTTTTTTTTTTTAATCAAAAAATCTAGACCTTCAACAAGTTTAGAAATGATACATCTCCAAATAATCTACTCATCTGGGAACCTCAACCTGCATTCATTCCTTCTGACGTTAGGGACAACTGCAGAAACTGAAGAACTATGTGCACAGATTAGGATCCCCAAAACAGGGTATTTTTCTCTTTTAAAAAATGCAGTATTTGTTTCATTCATAACACAGTGTTTGTACCCACAAAAGAGATAAGCATTGTATATCATTTTCTTCATCATGATATTCATATTACTAGTATTTTAAAGTACACTGGTATTCTAAACATGGGTGCTATTCTATCTGCTGATAACAATGTAGGCACCACAACTGGATTGACCATCTGTAGTTAAAAACCAACTTTACAATTACTAAAATAACTGCCTAGTTTTGCTAGGGTTAGCTAAACTCCATCATGCTTACTATAAGTTTTAATCTTATCCTCTTCATTTTTTCTTTTTTCCTTTTTTTTTTAAGAGAAAGTATATAAACAAACACAGGTTGAAAATAAAAACAGATTAAAAGAATAAAAGAACAAAACACAAATAAGTAAACAAGGGACCTAAAAAATGTCAAGGACGTTATATTTTTCCAGTATATTGTCAGTAAATTATAAATGATTGAATATGTCTCTTTAAGTGACTAAAAATCAGTATTATGTCTTAAGGTTAAATATCAAGAAACATGATCAACAAAATACAAATCACCACATAAAATTGTAACTACAATAACTAATGATCTGATAACTGATAATTTAAATATCCCATGAAACTGAAGGATGAACTCTATACATAAAAAAAAAAGCTCCTTACCAGGAATTGTTTTTAAGCTTCTAGTTATTTTAACATTCAGTACTACCTAGGAAAAATTGGTATTCACCTTCACCCTACCCTCACTAAGAATGAGTTGAAAGAAGTGGAAAACACTAAAGTTGTTAGTTCCTCTCCCACTGAAATCATAACAAGCTTATAAAAGAGGCTTTCTTTTAAAAAGAGCAGGAGACTAAAGAAGGGAAGGGAGTAAAGTTCCATTTCTCTCATATTTCTATAGGTTTAAATTTACTGTTAATTCAACAAACAATTTTATTTCTTATATATTGAATATCTACATGTCTTTTCATGAAGAAATTGAAGCTTTCAGCTAATTCTTAGAAATGTGATGCTCAAAACACAACACTGATACTAGCATCAGTGGCTGCCTTCAGAATGCTAAGTAGAGTGAGATCAGGTGAATACTTGTATGGAATATCAGAGCTACCATTTAGATGCACTTTAGGTTTAGAGCTATAGTTTAGATGCAGAAACTGAATAAACCATGCTGGGAGAAGGCAATGGCAAGCCACTTCTGTACTGTTTCCAAGAAAAATATATGGATGTAATCATGAAGTCACAAGGAACAGAATTTGATTCAAGAAACTTTATTTTTATTTCGTGCCATAAGGGCTCCCTTTTGCCTAGAAATTATCACACAAATTAATTTTGTTTTGGAAAGACTTGTTGGCTTTTTGTAGACGCTCATGTTGTATTACATTAAATACTAATACTGTGGAAACTAACAAGAGATCAAAGGAAATGGACACTGTACATTCATGACTGCAGAAAAGTAGGACCATAAAGGATGGAAGGACTTTCATTGTTCATAAATTATACAATGGTCTAAAGAACTTTTCTTCCTTTCTATATTTAAATAACCATTTTATTGCAGAGGAGTTTCAACTGGAGGACTCTTTAGAAATTTGATCTGCTCTACCACTCTGTATTTTTACTCTTCCATTTCTTTTTTCAGCTTTTAAATATTCTTCCTTGTTTCTTTTTCTTTTTAAAAAAAATAATGCAATACAATCACATTTCACTTCTCCAATTCTTTAGGACATGTTTACAATGTAGATATAAAAGATGCTAACTAACCTGTATGGCTGCAAAAATCATCCTTCAAAGCCTATAGGCAGTTACTGAAATTTAAATTAGAGAGGGGGATGAATATGATTTCCAGTGCCCAATCTAGATTTATGCCACTCTCCATTTTTAGCAGAAGCAAACGGAGCAAATTATTCATTGTTGCATTTTGCTCATGTGAATAACAATACTTTTCTTTTTGTAGAATCTGAATTTCATGTTCATTGTATCCCATTTAAGTGGGATGTCAACTTTTTCACCGAGATCATCCTTCCAAAGACTCACATTAAATTAGAACATCTAAGACTGAATGGAGGAGCCTGGTTGGTTTTCCATAATCAAATATCAATAAACTTGTGAAGCCAAGTTCTACATAAATCTCATTCCTTAAGGGTTGATGTAATTCCTCTTTTACATTGATCATGCTGGAGAAATTCAAAAGGCTGGTTGCCACTAGGAGTATGCAATGATTATGAATATGCGTACGCAATGACTGCAACTATGTAAGGAGAGCATAGAAAGAAGGGATTCTGGAATTCTTTTACCCATAGCGGCTTTATGTGTGCACTGGGAAGCATATATACTCTGTGTTGTGACAGAGGAGGAAGGGGGACTTAGAATGGAACAGTTGCCAACATTCTGAGCCACTGCCCACCTACCTCTCCCATAAAGATGCTTTAGGATTTTTTTTTTCTCCACAGACCCCAGTCTTATCTGACCCATTTTCAAACTCAATGCTTCTTGACAGCTTCTCCCTGCATACCAAATTTGATCCTGTTTTGTTCAGTTTTCAAAGAGTTATCATGTTAATGGATAGAATCCCAACCTCCTTTACATATTTTCTTTCCAATATCCCATTGAGTTGGAAAGAATAAAATGGTACTTTGGATTGTGTGGGGGCTCAAATATAACACCTGGCTTCAACTCTTTAAAGGAGTTCTGCCTCTTCCAGCACAACTCCCATACAATCCCAGGAAGAGATGCAGCTGCTTTAGAAGTATTGCAGGCAACTGCTATGTTTGCACACTAGTGTGCCCTGAGGTACTTTTCTGGAATTGAATCTGAAGCACTTTACAGTCCTAGTTACTACTTTAAAAGCCTAAATCAGACACAAAATACTGGCTCCTGGGATGATAAACAGAACAGATGCTGATATGCTCATGCCCTGCTTATGGACTTCTAGTTAGTCACACTGGGACAGAACAATTGATTAGATTAGGCTTGGGTTTGATCCAGTATGGCTATTCCTGTTTTTATGAGCCAACTCCACATCCACATCCCTGATTCACTACCTATCAGGCTAGACAGATGTTAGAAAAGACAGATCACTTATACAGTACCAGATATCTGAACTATCAACTGCAGAGTGCTTCTGAAGGTAGGCCAAAGCCTGCATGAAATTACTCCAAGGTTTCTTGTTGCCACCCCAACAGCTTAATAATAGGATATCTAACTATCTCGTTCCCTACAATCCTGCCCACTCAGTGAGATCATTTAGAGAAGCAGTCTCGTTTTCAATTATATATCAAGGTGAGCAGGAACACCAGAGGGGGTATCTCAGGTGCAGTCCCAACCTTTGGATTTCCTGTTTTTTTCTTGGCAGAGAATGAGGGGAAGATTGTCAGGTAACAATTAACCAGAACTCTGTCCTATCTATATTTAGAAGCTGTTCCACTAAAGGCAATGGAAGGAACGCTCACTCAGTTTCTTAAAAGTTATATTTTAATAAAAATGCATAGGATCAGACTATACGGCAATGCCTGTATCTACACATCAAAGTGAATTCCTGGTCATTGTCCAGCCTATTCTTGCTAGACTTCATGGACATTTCCTGGCAGAAGCTAGTTTCCAAGCAGGGTAACCACAAAGGTAGCTATATTTATATATATTTCCAGTCTGGGACAAGCTTCTTCAACCGTGTGTCCTCCAGATGTGTTCGACTTCAACGCTCATAACTTTCCAAGCAACACAGCCTTCAGTCATACTGGCTGGAATTAAATCCAACATATCTGGAGGGTGTCTGTTTGGAGAACACTAATTTAGGTAAAACTCTCATAAGCAAACTTACAGCAATTAATACACACATCAAACCGTAAAACAATTAAAACAAACCCAGTAAACTAACAATTAAAATGGCACCAACTAAAACATGAAATCAAATCGACATCAATAAAATACATATGAATAAAACTAGTATTAAAACTATATTATGTTACCTGTGAAGGGATTGGTTTTATTTATTTATTTTGAAGGTGTATAGATCATCCACTAACCAGAGACTATCACAGCCTCATTCTACACTAGCTGTAATTTCAAAGTCACCTTAGGGTAGATGTCAACAGAACACATTACAGTAATTCATTTGGGAGGTATCAGAGTACAGAATACTGTAGCAGGCCATTCCTGTCCAGAACAGCTGCAGCCACAAGATCATGCACAGCTGGCTAAAAGCACTCCATGCCATGGATTGTCCCCTGGCCCTTGAATAACAGAGATGAATCAAACAGTACATCAAGGCTTCATACATGCTCTTTCAGGAGAAGTGCAACTCCTTCCAGACTCTGAAACCTATACAATTCATAATGCCTCTGTCCTGTCAGGATTCAGCTTCAGTTTATTGGCCTACATCCAGCCTACTTCAAAGTCCAGGCACTGATCCAGTAACTCAGAAAAGCCACTGAAATCCAGGAAATCAATATGGTTGTACTACCACTCTTTTGCTTGGAGCAGATCATCTGTCAGGTGATCAAAGCAATGTTGGTGCCAAAACAAGACCTGACTGGAATGGTTCTCCATGCCCTTCAAGAAGGCATGATGCTTAATGGCTACCACTCTCTCAAGCACCTTGCCTAAGAATGGGATGTCTGCAATTGGGCAATAGTTCTCAGGTGCTTCCAGATACAACAGCGCTCTCTTTAGGAGCAGCCAACACCACTGGCTCTTTTAAGCAGAGGAAAACACCTCCTGACGAAATGAGATTTACTACACCCTGGATATATCCTATCATTGGTAAGATCTTAATAGCCCATAAAGGCAAGGATTGTGACTACACATGATGGGTCAAACAGATGCAAGCATTTCACCCACATCTTCAGGTTTCAGAAACTGAAATTATTCCTAAAACAAAGCATGACCAGTTTGGACATTTTCCCAGATTCCCAGAGCATACCATCCCACACAGATGCAAGCAACATTCTCCTCAAAGCACTCAGCAGATGACCAAAGGTTCAAGAGTTACTACCCAGAAATTGCACCTGAAACAGTTCTGCTGGACTACGTGTTGAGGATGCAGGGAAGGATGATGAATAAGCCTTTTGTGCATTTCTCATTGCCATACAACAAGGCACAATGTAGCACTTTCCGCTGTGCTCTGTTGCATGCATCTTTAGACTTGTGCTGCTCTCTTGCTGTTTTATACCCTGTTCATCACCCAAAGATGCTCCAAGAAGCAAGGTACATTCCAGATTCTGTAACACCAAAAAGGGCATTTAGGGGCAATCATGTCAATAACTCTTTTCATCTCATAATTCCAAAATGTGAAATAATTCCATACTGCAACAAAGAAGATCACCATCGATGCCAGCCAGGAAATCCCATAAGTATCAGGGGGCAGACTATTTGAAGAGATCCCTTTCTGTGTAGGAATAATTAGATACTGTCAATCTTATCTTCAATCTTATTCTCATGAAGAATTAGTCTGTCCATAAACAAAAGTGTTTCAAAACATACACACCCCAACACATTCTCTTCTCTGTACCTGGTCACAAAAAAACAAGAGATGTTCAAGTCTCCTAAGAGTACCAGGCTAGGATTCTCCAACACCAATTCTAAGACCACTGAATCCAGGAAGTTGCCAGGGAATGCAGTGAACAATAACATCCCTGTCTTATCTTTCTGGCCCCATACTAAGTACATGTGCTCAAAACTGGTGCTACAGTAGAAGAGTTTCCTCTCAAAGACAACGGAATCTCTGTAAATAGAACATACCCACTTTGTCTTCCAGCCTATACTGGTGCTGGGCAAGATCAACTCCACCAAGCCAATCTATCCAGACTTCGGGAATACATGTCAGCTTGGCCCTTTCATCTACTGTATTATCAAATAATGGGTGGAGATTCTTTTATTATGGATAGAAATGGGACTTAAAACTGGCATCGCAAGACCAGAAAGCATACTGGCCCGACAGCTTCCATCTTCAGAGATGGAGAAGGAGCAAAATACAGGACAGCTTTCAAACAGATTTTTTTTATAAATCTGACTAATCCTTCTTCCAACACTGTACCTCCCCTCCTGAAATCATTTCAATAGGGGCACCTGATTCTATCTGTCCTTCCCTTATGTCATAACAGGGGATATCTACAGCCATATACTGTATTTAGTAATAACGCACTCTAATATGACAAACAAACAATAATATATGCAGACAAAAGGGACAACACCATTTGGAGGCAACCCTGTGGTGGTATCCTGGAAGACAGTGTCGTGGAGATGTTGGGCTACCACTGAATTTATACCTACATGAGAATTTTGCTACCACTCAGCTTATAGTCTTACAATATTAATAAATGTCATTATTTAGAGTTTTATTAACTAGTTATCACATTGTGTTTGAAGTATGATTAGGGTAGGGCAGACTTGATTTACAAATGGTGGAAATATAAACAAAAGTAGTTTGGGCTGGCTGATGTAATTAAGACTGGGAAGAAAATAAAACGACACAAATTACTGCTAGGCCCATTGGATTTTATCACTTGGAAGAGTCAATGGGCTAGAACAGGTTGAAAAGCATGTTAATTTCAATTTAGATATTAATAACAAAAAATGGAAAATCTAGGAGTACCATCTAGAAGAGAACAGAAAAATAATAATTGGCAGAAGATTATTATTACTACTACTACTACTACTATTATTTAAATTTATATGCTGCCTGACTCCAGCAACTCAGGGCTAATATCTAAGATTTCATTTTGTAAGACACTCAAGGAGGGTTGTCACAAAGAATTACTTTTAGTTTGGTAGGATAAATGTATTAAATATTGGGAAAAATACTTACAGGGCTATAAACAGAATATTGTAGGCAGTAAAAAAAATGATAATAGCCGAGTAAAGTGAAAGATTGGAAATAGTTATGACTTAAATCAACATTTATTCTTGTTTTTTATGTAGTATTTAATTTTGATTTTGATTTCCCTAAAAAGAAATAGCAGCAATGAAATTATATTGCCAAAGTGAAGATATTTGGGATTATCAGGAGAGACTTTCTATGCATTGGGATTGCAAATTCCCTTTCATCCTGGGACTCAGAAATAAAATCCAAGTTTCAAGAGTTCTGTAAGTCAACACCTATGTAGGAGGTTCTTTTTAAATAGTGGATCTTTGAATGAGAGAAGCAAACTAAAGAGATCTTGAAATGCCTAAGCTATAGCACCTGTCAGAGAACAAAGTTGCCCATTCAGGAAGAAGTGGAAACATGACTCTTAAGAGTTACATTAACTTTGAGAAATCCCTATAGATCATTCATATTACCAGTGTTAATATTGGGATCATTGGTTTTCAGGAAATTAATTCAAAATAAATTCCAGCCCTCTGATTCTGGTTTAGCCTGGATTAAAACTCATACTCCAGTTTTTAAAACTCTTTATTCCACACCTTATTCTGTGCACAGTTGCAGCCACATACTCAAAACCACAGCATACCATTGTTCATCCTGAATAAAATCATTTAAACTGGCTTCACAATCCCCAACACAGATTACACCATCCTTTTGAAGAGGGGAAAAGTCCAGTTTTTAACTATTCATTAACCATCTTATCTAAATGAAAGAGGAGCTAAAGTGTGTAAAAAACATGTAGTTTATTACAGCTGTCCTTAAGACTGCTTCCCTATAATGCTTCCCTCCTATGTCCTTAGCAAGAACACTAATGGAAGCTGGAAATAATTTCTGAGTAAAAAATGGAAAACCTGAAAACATTAAGCCCTGAATATGAGCAAAGGGTAGAGTTGTGCAGTCAGTTTAAAAAGCAATTACTGAAGTATATTCTCCTTGCCTGCCTACCCGCCAAGACTCTGTGCCCCTTCACCCATCTTAACACAAAACCACTCGATAATACCTGTCTCAGGGACTGTTTTTTTGTAGGTCCTATCCAGGCTTTATAACTAGGGCCTGTGGAAATCTAAAGCCAACTAGAATACTTAGCACTGGAATCCATAAAAGCCTATCTTGGATGAAGTATAAACAAACAAGACCCAAGCTAGTAAAACAGTATTGGAAGGCTAACTGCAGCTATCCCTTCTCCAAACAGACCTTCTCGATCACAGAGCCTCAGCAACATCAGGACATTTATCTACCCAGATTATATGGCCTTTCCACCTCATGACACATTTTGCAATACCAGGACCCCTCTTCATATGGCTCAGATATGTGGATTCAAGCCTGAATCCAAATTCCAGAATTCCTCACTACGTGTATAGAAATAACTCCTGTCTAATTGGTGTAATTGCACCAATTATTGCACCTTTCACATATAATTCATATAAAACATTTTAGGGTTAAAAAAAACAGCAATGTATATAAAGGTTGATATGTCCATCTGGAGAAAACTGTTGTGGGAAGGAAATTCCAAAAAGGGTCACATCTTTTTTCACATCTGAACTGAGTTTAAACTCTAAATAGGGGGACTGATGTGATTATGTACTTCCATAGTGTTAGGTTCCGGCTTCCTAAAGGGGACTATCTTAAACATCCTTCATAACAAAGGTCCTAAAACAAGAAAGACAAGTGTAACCTTGTTCAATGGTCCATACTTTACCAACTGTGTATTGTCTGATATGCTTAAGGTGTCTTGGTGAGATTGTGAAAAAAACATGGTATTAGATGCCTTCAAGTAGATAGAATATTCTCAGTAATCTGACCCACAACTGGCTATATCATTGTTCATCTGGAGAGTTGGGTAATGGTGAGAGATTAGAAATAGACAACAGCACTGTGCATGCTTCAAAAATGATTTGGTAGGGATGCTTTGGAACACACAGTGCACACCTCCACTTGAAAAGACCAATGCATTTTTTTCAGACATTCACAGGCCCTTTAAGGAGGTCTTGCACTTGTACTCCCACACATTCTGAAGTACAGCTTCCAAATTATTTTCAAAGCATGTATTGTCCTGATATACAAGCCAACTTAATACATTCAGAATAGACCAAAATAAATGATAGGTGACGGTGGTCTAAAGAAGACAGTGGCAGTATGTATTATCCACAGATACTGAATCTCTCAGTCACAAAGGTTTAAGGATGTGGTACGGTAAGTTTAAAGTGGTGATCAGAATAGCTTTTTGTTATTTTCATCTTCTGCAAACAGATTCCATCTGAGTAGTCTTTGAAAATTCAGGGCAAATTATTATGCAATGCACACACTACTGGACTGCCTGATGATTTCTCAGCAATTTCAGAACAGTGCAGAACAACAACTTAAAAGCTGGTGGAAGAATAGTGTGCCACTATTCCAAAATCTTGCTGACTTCCTATTGTCCTTTAAGTGCTGGTTTTAATTAGCTCCAGGAGTAATTATTCAAAACATGCTCAGCCTCCTGCTGCTGCTGTTGATTCCATATTCAATCCATTATCATGATTCAGAGCAAGGGCATTCTTCCTTATAGCTGGGATGTGCCAAATTCTGCAGTACTATATAGCCATGGTGGAAAACTAGCACAATGGCAGTACTTCTTACCTGATCAAGAGCTGAATAAGTCTGATTTCCTTGCTACCAGTTTTCATTTATATTACTACGCTGGGTGAAGAATTCATTTTATTTCCTTAACTTCCCAACGTTCAGCTTTACTGGGTTGTAGTAATAGGAGAGGAACAAAAAACTTGGGTTGGTATATGCTTTTGCTACATCATTCATACTTTATATTCTCTATCAGTGTTATCTAAACTTGTTTTTCTAAAGAAACAACAAATGTATTTCAGTCTCCTGATCATTTCAAAATATCTACAGTTGGATATTTCCTTTATTAGGAGCAACCCAGTGAGACAAAATAGTCATTCCTCTGAGTTTCTTCATCCAGCAAGTGGGTTAAGAAAAAAAGGGGAAGACAGAAAATTTTTTGGCTGGTTTTAATCATGTCTTTATCAGACCACACTGTTGAAGCCAGCTCTCCTCCTCAGCATCTGTACATCTTCTAGCACTAGGGTACCTTTCAGAGCAATGTTTCTCAATCATGGCTGGCTGGGGAATTCTGGGAGTTGAAGTCCACTCATCTTAAAGTTGCCATGGTTGAGAAACACTGTTTTAGAGAATGGGGCTAGAACTGAAAAAATTCGAAGTGTAGTTGTAGCACATATTTTAATCAAAGTATTATAAAAGTGCTGGCTGTTTTATTTTCAATCCCTTCCTTAATAGAAATGTGGGGGTTTTTTTCAAATGCCAACACTGGGTAACATTTTCACTGAGCAACTTACCACAGGCCCAAAGTCACCTCCCTGATCAATCACTGCCACTCTAATCACATTAGTAATGTTATACCCCAAAATGTATCAGTTTACACTGATTTGCAGTGAATAACATTTACCAATTTATTGGAGTCCAACAAGATCTTTTCAGAGTAGTTTGGAACGGCCTTTTGGTTTTCCCCACTGTGAATAATTTGTGGATGTCGACCAACTTGCGCACCTCACCTCACAGATCACTCTTAACTGTACATCAGGAGTTGACTATGAGGCACCCACAACATCTGTAAATGGCAGGCACAAAACCTCAATATGTATTTTTAAAAACAGCTATTAAAGATTTTAGGGTTTGTGCATGAAATCTCAAGGTGAAGGTTGCCAACATCTCTCAAGGCTTGGCAATCTCATACGATTTCAGCAATGTTCAAATGTTTTAAAAATGTCTGCAGATCCCTTCTCCCCTTAAACAAAATTGGGCCACAGTGCCGTTAGCAGGAAGACTGCCAATCCCATGCTTTAGGTCAGTGTTTTTTAAAGTGTGTTCCTAGGACCCCTGGGGGTCCCCCAAGAGCCTCTCAGGGTCTGCAAAATAAAAATTATTTGCCAGCCTATGTTGAAAAATAATACAATATTAAAATCCCATCAAACAATCATGAGAAGCGGTAGTGACAGGAATGTGTCAATTTTTAATAATGAAAATACAGATAAATATAACCCATACAAACAAAAGCTCTTTTGTTTGAGCTTTTATCCCATAATTAGGGGTCCTGAGAGAATTTTTTTTAAGAAACACTGCTTTAGGTTATTTAAAGGAAAAAGGGAGAGACTCAATAAAGACCCTGAGCAATCTTGTTGCTTACATGCCTCCTTTTAAAAACTGCTCATTAAGTCCCCACTTCCCACTCTCTCATTTCTGTTCTTTAACCAGTTACCAATTCATAGGAAGACATTTTACCTTATGATTAGGTCAACTTGCAGTTTTGGTTTCAGGGTTAAGTTTGTGTTTCTTTTTGTCCTTATCACTGAAGCAGGACTTCCATTTTCTGAAGGAAATTTCTTTGACTCTCAAGCAGCCTCCTTGACTCTGCTCAGTAACCATGTTGGCATCTCTAAGGTTTGTGGTGCTGATCCTGAACAGCAGTAGACATTCTAATGAACATTGTAATGGTCACTTAGAATAACCACAAAGCCTCACAACTTCCCCTTTCAGTTCCCTTTTATTTATCTCCTAGTTTTAAAGAGGTTTCCTCGGTTAAACTTGTGCGATTACCTTGGACTTTTTTTGGCAATTGTATGTCAGTGTTACATGCATAGTCCTCATCCCTCTGGTCAATTCTGTGACTGACAATTTAATCATTTATAGCAATGATTTATAGAAAACGGAGGCAGATCTCAAGCGCCCCTTTTGCAGGACATGCACAATGTGGGCAAAACCCCATATTCAGACAGTCTTTCAAGGAGGCTGGGCTTTGGCACGATGGACAAAATGGGCGCCTTACAGAGGCTTAAGGCATTCATTTCACTTCTTAAAACCTAACTCAATCACATACCCCACACTTCTCCAAACAAGCTCTTATTTTCCTTTGCATGGTTTTAGGGGGTAAATTTCAGAGAGCATTTTTTAAAATGAAATGTAACCCCAGCTTTAAAAAAAAAGCCCTTTCCTGTCTAGAATATCTAGAAATTTTACTTCTTTGAAAGTACAACACATTTAGCATGTTTTGTGTGAGAGCAGTTAGAAATCTCCCTTGTCTGATCTCTCGAGGTCACCCTGGTAGGAGGATGATCTGTACCATGTCTTCATAACTCAGTTGTTTCGGAGCATGGAACTGCTACCCAGATGCAGAAAAGGAGTCTGCCTTGTCTGAGATTTCTAGTTTATTCAACTCTATGCTTTTCCTGCTTCTGGGAGGAGGGGAGAAGTGGTTAGATGAGCTGGCACGCAAGTACAGGCCCATCCTCCACTAACTGGAAGTCATTCTAAGCCTGTGAACTTGGAGCATCTTTTCTGGAAATTAGTGACTATTGTGAACAGCTGGAACTAATTTGGAAAGAGAGGGGAGGAGACAGTCATCAAGAAACAATAATATATCTCTTCATAAACTTCTAGAATTTGCAACACTCCCCCCAAAAGACTGTTGCTGGTACTGTTGCCCTCAAAAGGAAACTGCACCAGAGAGTTGATTGTCTCAGCCCAGATTATATAATGCAGGTTGGAGACATTTTTGTACCTTTAAAAATAAAATCAGCTATTTTATGATCTCTTATCTCCCCCATCTATCCTAGACTTGATCACAGAGTTCAAAATAACAATGTCCATGTAAAAGTTACATCAGATTTTAAAGCTATTAGTAAGAAATTCAGAAGTTCTGTTAAACACACTATGCATCTTGAACACCCAGAAATGGGATGCATATACTCTATATGACACAGGAAATCTCAAGGAATTTCTATTCTGGAAAAATATGGACTGAAAATACTGTATTCTCAGCTTACATTGGTTAAAAATCCCAAAGGAGAAATATAACTCTCTCCTGGTTCCTCCACACAGATCAGTAATGCTGTTAAGTCAGCCATGCTACAATCAAATGAAATATGACTACATTAAAGCAGCTCAGTTTAAGCAATGCATATGAAGAACCATCAGTTGATGAAATAGTGGTTTATTAAAGCAAACCAGCCACAGAGTTTCCTGTTTGTTTAGCCCCTCCAAACAGGACTGGGAATCAGTTTGGCTCAATCATATTACGAAAGAGCACATGTGAATGCAGTTAATATATGAAATTTAAATAAAACATTTGTATTCACCAGATTAAAGTTTTCTTCTAGATATTCTTGTATTTGAAACTCTGATATAGAAAAATGCCTTGGCATTCCAAGAGAAATTCTAGAATACACACAAGCCAGCACTTTTTGCCAAAAAATTAAGCACAACTGTTCAAGGCACAATAACCCATAATAACCCATAATACAATCTGGCATGTTATGAATACATAAGCACATTTACAGCTCAGGAATATTTTTGCAGGGTGACCTGTCTCATTCGACTACAGACTGCTTGGGCAGGGAGACCTGCAGAAATTCGTGAATGGCCAAGGAAAATGTAGAATGTTGTTATATGCACTAATTTGTTTTGCTCTATTAAAAGTAAATGTAATCTATATTGACAGTTGGGATACTGCTATATTAAATAAATCATTCAATTGAGAAATTTGACCTTCAACATACTTTGTGAAAGACTGATTATCAAGGCAATGCATAATAAGCAATCCTTTGGAAATTCTTCCTTGCAATTCCATTACTAAGTTAAGCCCCAAGAATCGATCAAACAAGGCATGTTGGGAATGTTTAGTTTTGTTTTAGTTAACTGTATGAACTTAAGAAGATATTATACTGATTTTTCTGTGTGACCAAGCTTCCCAATTATGCTTGACACAATAGCAACTTCTCATTTTGTTTACTGTTAGTACCCACGAATGCACTCTGAATAGAAACACAGAAGAGAAATCAGGGGAAAAAAGATTGAGGACAAGTTTAATATGAATTTAACCTGAGAAAAAGAATAATATGGTTCTCTGCCATATCAAATGGGGAAACCGGTAACTAAGAAAAAGTAAGTAACATCTGCCTCACAGTGAAGTCCGTAACTATATCACACTGATGGGAATAGAGAAATAATACTGAAGAACAACATAGGACATTTCTATCATGTAATGAAACACACAACATTGCCAGAATCGTGGATGAGAGGAGGAAATACTGCACAGAAGTGCTAATGACATCCTTCAGTGTTAATATCTTGAAACTGAAGTTTGTTATGAGAGTTATATCCACATTTGAGAGATAGGCTAGAATTGACAGATAGTGACTCACAGCAACTCTTAATAAAGACTTTGAGAATTGTCATCTACTTTATGTGAGAAGGCCTTGCCAATAAAGGTTTTCAGTGTATGCTATGCAACTCGCATACATTAACAAGATGCAGGTCAGCCTTTCCCAAAGTGGTGACCTCAGATTCATTGAATATAGTTCTTATTATCCCTAATGGCCAGGATGACTGGGGATACTACTTCAAAATTCCTGGAAAGCACTGGGTTTGAGAAGGCTGATAGAAACAAACAAGAGAACAATTCTATAATATACACAGCAAGCAAGTTTAAAAATGATTACCATATCCAATTGTTCAATCCAAAATGAATGCCTGTGATTATATATCTAACTCACCTGAAATCAGCATGTGATACAACAGACTAACAAAACATTGTAGAATTTAGGTTGATGCAAAATAAATCTAATCAGATAACTACTTCTATCATCATCCAAGTCTTCTCTGAACCTTCTGGATAAGTTTCCCTCTAAGGACGAAAAAGGAGCCCAGTAGCTCAAATGTAACAAGGGATGGGACACTGGGACTGCCTTCACAAGAACCTGGAGGAGGATACCTGACCATAACGTAGAGAATGGAACGTCATCAAATCTCCTGAAGGATAGATGCCTAGGAGTGCAAAGTCAGAGAAGTGGCATGTGAAGAAGCGCTTAGAACTCCTCAAGAGAAATACCTCGAAAGTGAGTCTGGGTGGGATTCTACTGGTCAGAGCATAACATCTTTGGTTTGCAGCAGATCCATGCTAGATAATGCTGTAGTGGGTCTTATTTGTGCCCAATCACTCTAACCATTCTAACTTGATCATGGACTCTGGGTGACTGAACCTTGGACTTTGACTTCCTGTTACTTGGACTCCTTTAGTCCATTAGTCAGTACCTTGACCTGATGTTTTATGCATCAGCTTACTATCTCTCAAGATATGTTGTAAACATACATTGTAAATATATCTCCCAACATACATGATAGACAGAGATTGTAATCAAAACTGAAAGCAAGGGAACCTTGCTACTCTAATTGCTATCTCTATGGTTCATACTGGGGATTATAAGTATTGAAATCCATTTAGAAGGCACTTGGAAAAGAATGATTTATGGGATGGTCATTTGCAGTTGCACTTCAATTAGAACAGGCACACAAATGGATTTTTAATTGATGGTGACTGGATTTTTTAAATCATAGAATATGCTTATTAGGTTTCTCTGAATACTTCTAGGCATTCCCCCCCACCCCATAACAGAAGCCATACTATAATTAACATTTCTTCCATTTCAATGCGAACCTTCAAATCTTTGGTATCAGAATTATAAGGAAAGAGCCAGGCCAATTTCACACACTGGCCTGTTTCTCCTAGAAATAAGGCATGGATCTCCTTTACAATGAGACGGCAAACTCTAAAAATCATCTGGGGTCTCACAGTGATTGCTATCCACTAGTTTAACTTTTATTCTCAAAAGAACAATCACACTTCTGAAAAATACCATGCCAGATTCTGAGAAATAAAACCTTTCAAAACAAAAAAAAGCAGACCAATCTCTGTTTCTCATTCTGACATATCTGCACTCCACTAATCCTTTGTCCTCATATGATAGTGTATGCAAACTTTTATTAAATTGGGTCCTCTATGGGAAAATTTTCTGGGGACCCTATGGAAGGTGGGGCTGCAGCTATTAGTTGGTAAGGCCAGAGCCAAAAAGTGGGTAATGACTCTCTTTGACATCCTTTTTTGTCTTTCTGACAGATCTCTTTCTCTTTCACTTTTTGGCACCTTCTAACTTTCCAAAGCAGAGACCCAGGGAAGGAACAGGTAACCCTTACTGGAGGTCTGACCTGATCACTTGCAGACAGCATCTGAGATTAAGCTGAGGCCACTTGAAATTATAGACTGCAGGCTGCATTTTTGATTAAGAGGCATCTTGGTACTCTTGCCCACACATACCAGGAGAAGCATTCTAAAATGCTGACTACTAATGTTTAATATTACAAAATGATACAAATTATGGATTCTTTTCTCTACAGTTAGTCATAAATGAACACAAAGAGCAGTTACACTACAAAGTTATGTTTCACCAAATATATGGGAATTTGTTGAAAAGATATGATTAAATTCTTGAGTGCAGTTCTGACAAAAATAGTAACTTGGGAAAAGGAAAGGTTTTTATAAGCTTGAATTTTTGAGAGGGAGAAAACAATAATAAAGTTCATAACATAGAGGGAAATTAAATGCTCACTCTCTATTGGAACCACATTATCTTTATATTCCATCTATTCAATAAATGGTTGGAGGAAAAAAGAGTGAAAATAAAGTGATGACATATGCTGATACTATTTTAAGGAGGCATTAATGCTTTGCAGATGCCTTTCGAACTTTACTGGAAAACCTATCAACACTAGCTGTTCACAGGAAACATACAGGTAGCAGTCAGAAAAGGGTATTTCAGAGCACCACCTGGAGATACCCAAAACTAAACAGGGATGTTCTGAATACAAAACATGCGCTCTGGTGTTAGCCCTTGACTCTTCTCCAAACTAACTGACACACAAACTGCAATGCTGAGAAGGACAAAATAACACTCAACAGCGCCAAACAATCAACATGCAATGTGGTCAGATCCCTTAAATCTAAGTTGGAGTTATAGGCTTTCAGTGAGTGAAAAGAAAAAAATAATTGACGGAGATGGAGAAGAGTCAGCTGCTTTGGTGTTAGAGAGGACTCTGAAGTGAAGCTGTAGGAAGTGTCTATGGAGGAAATGAATAAAATTGGGACAAAGATCATTGTGGCTAAAGGGTCTGAATAGACAAGATGTAAAAGGGTAACATGCTAAAGTTGGAAAGCAAGAGATATTTTTATACAAACTATTCATTTTCCAACTAACATCCTTCCCTATCAAAACTCTGCAAACAAATTTAAATAATGGAGTTTGTCCTTCTAATCAATTTGAGTTTGGTATCTTTGAGTCTAACAATATTATCTGCAACTGTATAGGTAATCCTCACTTAATGACTATTCATTTAGTGATGGTTCAGACTTACGATGGTGCTGAAAAACAACTTCCGACTAGTCCTTGTGCTTACAACCATCCCAGTGTCCCTGCAGTCATGTGATTGCAACTTGGCCGCTTAGCAACTGGTTCGCATTTATGACCGTCAGTGTACCACGGTCACATGATCGCCGTTTTCAACCTTTCCAGCTGGCTTCCAGCAAGCAAAATCAATGGGGAACTGTGTGATTCACTTAACAACCACTGTTTGCTTAACAACCACATGGTTCACTTAATGACCATAGTGATTTGCTTAATGACTGCCACAAAAATGGCCATAAAATCAGGTCAGATTTGCTTAACAACTGAATTGCTTAGCAACCAAAATTCCAGTCTCAATTGTGGTCGTTAAGCAAGGACTACCTGTAATTAGGGTTCCTACATTTGCCCCCAAAATGGCAGAGATCTACCAAATAAATTATGGAGATCTATTTTTAAAATCCCTAAAAGAGTACATCCCGGTATTTTCAATATTGTACTACCATATCCAGTCAACACACAATCTTCTTTTAAAAAATATGTGGCAAATTCTTTGCAGTACTAGATAGGGAAACAAATAGCTGAACTATGAAATGCATATAATCTAAATCAAGCCTTATAGTTTGTTTGTTTTTTAAGCATGGAGTTCCATCAGTAATGATGGCTAAATGCTTAATATCACATACTGGCTGTTGGATGGAGAGATCTACATCCTGTCTTATAATACTTTTCCTCTACAGGTAGTCCTCATTTAGTGACTGCCTTTTTAGAGACCATCCACAGTTATGCTGGTGATGAAAAAGTAACTTTTTGATCAGTCCTCGCATTTATGACCTTTGCAGATCCGCAAAGGAAAGCTGAAGTTCATAAAATCATATTTCACTTAGCAACTGCTTCACTTAATGACCAAGTTGTTGGCCCCAATTGTGGTTGCTATATGAGGACTACCTGTAATTAATAATCTGTAATTATCAGATTTCTGACCTAACAAGGTATAATTACTGATGAATTGATGAAAACTTCTATAACTTTACATGCAAACTAAACAGAACAGATCAATTTTTTTAAATTATGTACATACATATTTCAACAGAATCATTTTCTCTTGTGTAAGGTATGAGCAGTGTTTCTACTAAAATTGTGATTTGTGTGATTATCTGAATTATATATAATTACACAAATATTATACAGGTGGTAGCCTGGTTAAAACAATCCACTGCAACTGTTCGATGGATTCAAATAGCACTGTAAAATACAGTTGGGGATTTTCCAGTTTCCTTGTTAGTAATGCTGAATTCTGGCCAATTTGTAGGATTAAGAAATTGTCTGGACAGTAGATACTATCATTCTTCAACACTCTGTTCCTCCTTGCAGAATGGAATCAGTCATTTGGTTAAATAGGGAGTTGAAGGACTGAAGCAAATTGAACAGTAGCTTATAGACAAATGGAGAAAATCTCAGGGCAAATCACAGCATGGCTTAAAGCCTACTTAGACTACTCTTCTGTGGGTGGCGACATAATTTCTGTTTGTCACTGGGTCCATGCAGAATAGGCTGGCACATTTTCCTGCATTACATGGCACTAGAATTCTAGATAGGCAGAGCTAGAGCAGTTGATAGTTTGCTGTTAGCATCTGCATCATTCACTGAAGATAAAAATTAATCAGACTTGGCCTCCAAGGTCAGGACAGGGTATGATGATGCAACAGCTTATCCAGTTTAGATTCTCTGCAGCTTGTAAATATTGGGGATATGGTTAGGATATCTGAGGAAGCAAGAGCTTGCCTCTCCTATTTGATTAGATTGAACAGAGTGGGACTGGCCCCATCAAAGGAGATCATCTATGGCTGTGTTTACACAACATGCTTAACTCTACAGGGCCATATATGTAAGTGTCCAGAAGCTTTCATTGCTGCTGGGCTACTAAATCTGGTATCATAATGTGCTATTATGCTTAGTGAATGGCTTGCACAAGTCACTAATCATTGTTTGGGTACCATTCAAGGTGTTAGTTTTTAACCTTGAAAGCCTTTAACACCCTACAGCTTGACTAACTTTATTCTACTGTCATGATTTTACTGTTTTATTTGTGAAGTTATAATTATCCTGAGAAGTTAAATTTCAGGACAAACAATTGTAAATCACAGGTGACTAAGTTGAATGTTAAGTCTGATTTTTTTCTTGAGTGCATGCAAGCCCTAGATATGGACACTGACAAATGCTGTCCAACATTTAAAATCCAAAACAAAAAATATTTTCCATAAAACCAGTCACTCCAGCTGCCTGGAAATCCAGGGAATTATAGTCCACCATAATCCAGATGCCACTATATACTTGCAGCATTTGCGTGACAATACAGTATTGTTATACATGTGGTATCTTTTGTCCCCCCACTGTGGACACCATGGCTACAACCCTTTCCTACATAAGAACCAAATGTTTCTTCTCCATTAACCAAGGTTAGCTAATGCTTGAGCTGATACATTCTCAAATATCAGCAGTTTCCAGAAATACAGCTGTGCTAAGACTTTTGCACCAAAACTAATAGTCTTTGGGCACCTTCAACACTAATTCGTTACAAGAAACAAACAGAAACCTGTCTTACATGGCTTGAATGTCATAAATATATAGTTGCTGATACCTGAAAAAAATGTTCGCTATTTTAATGGGCCTGCTCTTATGCCTTTAAAAGCAACATAGTATGTAGACAAAGTGATAATACAGTAATGCCCATCTCCATAACATGAAAGGTTTTACCTGTTACTTCTGCAAATCAAGCTGATCTTACAGGCTTAGGTTAGCCCAGGCCAGTTTGTTCCTGTCTGGCAGTTTTCAATCTCTTCCTTTATGTGAAAACTACATTGTAATTGAAGGATTTTGCAGACTGCTGCATAAGCCAGCAGTTTTAAATATTTTAACATAACGTGAGGCTGACAAGTGTCAAGCTTATAAATCTAGTATATTAAAAATGCAGCTAATAATTTATTATCTCATTAATAAATCACAATCCTCAAAGAATAATTACTTGCAGTAGACCTAACAATAGGAAAACTTACCATCTAATAAGGCCTATAAATATTAAATATAATATATAAATAATTGATTGATGATGTGCTATCAAGTTGGTGTTGACTCTTAGCAACCACATATTTTCTCCATATAAAAACCAGACTAGATCATATTATCATATTTCCTGCCTCTCCACTACACACCCCCACTGACCATTTGTGATACCTTTGTAGACCATAGGCTTGAACACCAGTTTCCAGTCCATTGCCAATAATACCCCTTTGTCCAATAGGTATACCTCTCATTGCTCAGCAATCTTTTGACATAAGGTAAGAGGCTGAAATGATGTAAAGGATGTATCACAACCTGCAAACCCACATTTGATAAATCTCTGTTAAGCTTTTAGAAAGGTTCAATGAATTAATCTTCATCTATAATTTCAGCCATCCATCATACAACCTAGCTCCACAGGACAATTACAATGAAATAAATTGCATTAGTCAAATCAGGAACTTTGTTTTGCCAATAGGGGAAACAGAATCTGGGCAACAACTCAAATTCTGAATGCACTCTATATAACTAAAGCCCGTATGTTTTACAACTACCCAATGAAATGCATTCTTTACCAATTCAATAATTAGATTCTCTCACGCAGATATATATATATATATATATATGTGTGTGTGTGTGTGTGTGTATATCTGTGATATATATATATATCCCAGAACAAATAAATTAGGAAATCATCCACAATATTACATTGATATAACTAGACCATCAAATGCATTTTCTATGGTAGATTTCCACATACTTCATCAAAGAATCTGACAATTACCAGGATAAGGAGAATGTGTGCTATCCATATACTGTGAAAACATCATAAGTACATCAGTGTTTTCTCTTCTATATATATAAAGTGTGAACATCATGCACACGTTTACATGCATTTTTAGGTATTTTGTTTAAGATAACAATGATATAACAATTCTACATACTTTTATATTATTGATATCCATATTTTAGTATACTTGTCCCAAGACAGACAATTCTTCTAGCCAGAAAATAGTAAATCCTTATTAAGAAATATCTGGGAATGAAGGCATTTCTGCATGATTGAACATGGACATTTAAAAATGCCTGTTATATGTATACTGCATCCATATTTTGTATGTTTGCTGGAAAAAAAACCCACTAAGGAAAATGCTATCCTGAGTTTAACAGCCATCGTCTGCATAGCCTGAGTGAGTAAAGAAGTTCATACATACTGATTTGTATACAGCAGGTCCCTGGTTTAAGAACATCCTGGTTTATGGACGACTCCTAGTTATGAACAGACCACCATATAGCCTATTACATTAAAAATTTGAGTTAAGTATAATGTTTCAAGTTAAATACACAATACTGCGTTGTGTATTATTATGTTTAAGATGTTTTAGTGTATTTGGAAGTGTTTCTTAAATGTTTCATATGCATAGACAGGTAAGATACTGTATATATATTATACACTAAGACAAACATTTGACTAACTGATGCTAAATAACTATTCCGACTTACATACAAATTTGACTTAAGGACAGACTTAGGAACGGAACTCATTCTTAAACTGGGGACCTGCTGTATACAGTAATCTTTTATACAATCAGAATACAAAGAAGGGCAGTAAATAGCATACTTGAAAGTTGAATTGTCAAAAAGAATCATGGCACCTTTACAAATGCTGTTTGTTTCCTAAGGGTAAATCCCTGCTTTCTGTCAACTTAATACAGCTTGTAGTAGTTATAACTTCCAATACTCATGACCAAAGAAACACCTGGAAGTTTATGTGAACAAAATTGCAACTGGTCTTTAACAAACGGTGCTACAACAGCAGCAACATTTCTATGTCAAACTATACTGCAGGTCTAGCAATAGCAGCAGCACCAAGCAGGAGTAAATTACAATGAGTTTGGGTCTTATATGCACTGCTTTCCCATCTTCTTCTCTATTGAGAAGAGGAGCTTCAAAGTTTAAATTTAACCACTGTTTGCCATCTCACTGGATCCTAAAATTCTTGCTAAAACTATCAGTTTAAACAAGCCAGCTTCAAAAACTATGATGTGAAGTTAGTGTATTTGAAATTAGCCATAGGTAATGTTAATCAGTTGGTCAGTTAGAGAAGACCAAAAATAGCAATTGATCAGAAGTAGAAGTGAAGGTGAAAGCTTCCAAACCTTCTCTTCAACTACAGCAGGAGGAGGATACAAGTTTGTGACTCACTTCAGCTCATTCACATTGCCACGCTAGCAGGATATTCTAATACTGTGCAACACATCTGCTGCACTGAACTATGATTTAGCACATAGGTGCAACCCATGACTGTAGCCCACACAGCTTTCCAAATATTCCCACCCAAACAGAGCAAATTCAGTTTTTGTTTTAGCCCTTGCTAGAGTGTTATACCACTTAAAGGCCAAATATGGCCCATGGCCCAGAAATGGCTGCATACCCGTAATGTAGCATAGTTGTGCAAATTGTTTTTAGCAATTGCAACTCAAACCTACTCATTGGCATGCTTGACTGCATTTGCATGTCAAAGGAAGCCAAAAAAATGGATACAGGTCTGGCTTGCCAACAGAATGGCACCATGCTGGTGACCATTCTCAAACTGCAGAAATGGTCAGACTGCTAGTTCCTTCTAGAAGCATCTGCAGCTAACAAACCACCGATGTTGTAAAGCATGGTTTGTTTAATTTGGGCAAAGCAAAGATTCTGGCTTGTTCCTTATAGAAAGAAACCATGAATTCATTGGGAAGCAACCAACTTAGAAGAAAATGTTTCCATCTGACATTTCTGTATATGCAAACTCAATGAAATGGTACATCTGATCAGTACTGTGTACTGAAACTGCAAACAAGAAACTGTTACTGACAGTAGGGTTGATGATTTCTGCAAGACAAGCATAGGCTCCACAAGGAAAATGGACCAAGAGCTGTCAAACTCGTTTCACAAAAGCTATCTGATTGTAGCAACTGCCAGTACTTTTAGCTCAGTTTGAAGTCAGTTCAGACTTTTACGCAGAACCTGAAATCATACTCTTAAGATGGTCACTTCACATTTCAAATGGTTGTATATAGATTATGCTTTTAAATTTGGAAAAAGTAAGACTAAATCCTCTGCACACTTTCCTGGAAATTATCCTTGCTGAATATAATTACCTTCAATAAAATAGTACTGGATTCCATGTGACTAAATGGGGATTTGAAACTCAAATCCTAGTTCACATCCTATACCATTCTAGAAGAGGAAAAAAATGGATGTTCTTCTTTTGAAAATATAAAACTAATATTTGACATTATTTCTGTAGCACTAGATCAATTTTAGACAGTATACTGCACTATAATTATCGTCTAGCAAAACACAAGCCTTTTGATCCATTTTTGCTATCAAGTGTATGTGTTAAATACAAGTAAAGTAAAAGCAGTCTAATAGAAACTATACTTATTTCAGTTATGCAGTATTTTGGATTTGAAGCCAAAAAGGCACTTCAGAGTCCATGAAGACATGAACATAGCACCTACTTGCAACTTCTTAAACCAAATATGTCTTTTCTTAGGAAGATATGTTTAATTTAAGGAGTTGCAGTCAAGTGCTATGCTTGCACCTTCGTGCACTCTCAAGTACCTTTTTGCCTTTGACTCCGAAGCCTTGCAAACCCCATGTGAAAAACCTTATGCATATTTAATGCTTGCAGATTTGAAAACTGCACCAACATTTTTGCAATATTAAACATCTTGTTTTATTCACAGAACTTAAAAGTGGTCCTGCATTCCACAAAATTTGCAATCATCTGTTCTAAAGTTGGACTTCAAAGGAAATCAGACAGATTTCAAACCCACACAACAGGTATCAACCTCCCATTTAGAGAAACTTGTTAGGAATGCACGTCCATGCGTATCCTTACAAAGATTGGACCTACTCTGACTAGGTATCAAGCATATATAAATAGGACTGGTAAGTGATCCAATAATAACCATTTATATTTACATATTTACACACATATATCCTTAAAGCTGAAAACAAAGCTACAGACATAGCATACCCAATGGATTGGCATTACGTTTAAATTTTTAAACAGAAATAGGAAGTGGATTACAACCTTATTCTTCTCAAGTTAAATTTGGGCTAGATGGTATCTAACAAACACTTTCTTCCACAATATAATTACTTCTATAATATCACCAAGCTTAATTGCTCTCTAGAGCAATCTCATGAGAATTGTCAAGGGATACTTGCATATCATTGCAATTTTTAGTACTTGGCCCCCTTCAGTGCAATCCTAAATACTGTATGTTTATGTAAAATCCGATTGTTTGACTTACTCCCAAATGATGTCTGAAGAATTGCAATCTGAGAATTTCTGGATTGATTTTTGGGAAAGTGAAGATCTATAGAATAATACTTAATTTTTTGTTTCTAGCTTTTCAGTGTGCTTTGCTGGATCATCATTAATAAGCTGAAACTATGTCCATCAGTTTCCCCATATGCAATTAACAGAACCTGAACCTGAAGGTAAAGCTGTATTATTTTTACATTTGGCTATGATTCAAATTTAGATTTAAACAGCATCTAAGAAGCAGATCTTCATTTGGAAGGTCAGATGTTCTTCAGCAATACAACACACAATCCAGGTCCTATTTTCTACACAGCTATTTCCCCAAACGGTACAAGCGTTTACATGTCTGGGCCTGCACAATCAACCATACATCCAACCCTGCAGAGCTGTGACCAAACAGCAACCTTCCTGAGAGGCTCCACCATGAGAAAATTGTCTTCAGAACAAAGTCCATTTCCCTAAGAATTCCAGATCTGAAGTCTCAATAACATCCAGTTGCAGTGGTAACGTGGTACACTACCTAGAAAAAGCATTTCCTTCTTTAACTACTCTCCAGCATACCTGTATGCAGCTTCACACACAACAGGCAAATGCTAACCTTCAAAACATTTCCCTTTAGAAAACTGATCAAGGGAAGGGAGAAGTTTGTCCTGGTCCTATCCTGATGTAACTACCAATGTACTGTGGCTCTTGTTTGTGAAAGACAGTAAGACACCCTTCTGGAACCTCTTTTTTTAGATCGTTGCCCTTTAGTTTCATAGCCTTATATTCCTTCGTTGATTCATTAACACTGGAGGTCAGCTGCCCAGAACTAATCAGTCTCACCACCACTCCTGCTTTATGATTGATAAATGATGGATCCAACGTTTTGTTTCTTCATTCAATCTGTCTTTTAAGATTAAAAAATTATCTCATCTCCTTTCCCTGAGCAGCTAGCACTGCTTGTCCTTCTCCCATTCACACAGAAAGATACCCACCTGAATGATACCAAGTCAATCATAGCTTGGGTTACAACTGTATAATGTATGTACACTCTAGATTTACAAAAGCACTTACTTTTATGCATGTGACCCAGCAGTGAGAGATACGGCATTATGCCAATAACACACAAAGGTAATTAATTGAGAAAATGTGTTTGTGTAATTCATGAGTTGTCAACACTGCCCCTATGGCCTATGTACAAGCTGCCAGTACACATCCACACAGGAAGCAGAAATGCGTTTTTATTTTTAAAATTCATCTCAAATTTGAATAATGATAAAAATAATTTTAACTCTCACTCCCGCCAAACCCTCCACATTTTCTGGACCAAATTAAGGCCATCTGGGAAATAAGGGGAAAAAATATACTGTACAGCAATAATTGTATACCTAAAAATATGTTTTACTGTATTCTTCTCAGGAATATACAATCTATTTTACAAGAAAACTGTCTCAACAAATACATGGGCTACAATCACAGCTACAACCAAATGGGATGGACAAAGTGTAAGTAAAAAATTAATCTAAATTGGTTATAGGCCACTGCCTTCAAAACTTAAAGTCACAGAGATGCGACTGGGGCAGAAAGCAAGGAATGTTAGGAGCACATCACTGGCTGCCTTCCAAGTGAAAACTGGAGGGTTTTTTTTAAAAAGTCCTTTGACTCCCCCCTCCCGCCCCCCGACGTTTGCTGAGCAGAGCGAAACTTGTCGAAGGAGTTGCCCCAAAGAGCCCGTGAATAAAGGCCGGAGAGTGCCCTTCTCCAAAGGAAAACCACAACCAGGCAACGGTCGGTGGAGGGATGGCGGGGTGGGGGGTGTAAGGGGGTTTCCCCTCAGCCTTCCTCCCTCTCTCTCTCTCTCTCCCATTAAGGGCGGGAGAAAGAAAGGCTGCGGTTTGGGTCGGGGGAGGAAAATAGGGGAAGGGACAGAAGGCGGAGAAACTGGGCCGTACAGCCTCCCCCCACACCGGCCGGGACGGCCAGGGGGGCGCAACAGAGGCGAATCGTTTTCCTCTTCCTTAAGGAAAGAGTTTCCAGGGCCCGAGCGGGAGCGCTCGCTGGCTGTTCTACTTACTCCGTGCTCCGTCCGGGAAAGGGTGGGTGCCGATCCCGCCGCCGCTGCTGCCGGTTGAAGGTTCGGTTCGGTCCGCGGGAGGACGTGACAGAGCAGCGGGCAGGGTCGAAGCGGCGGGCTGGTGGGCTGGCTAATCCGCAGCGCACCGAGAGGAGCGAGCCGGGAGCCGAGCAAGAGCGACGGGAAAGTTTGTGCGAAGGAGGGAGGAGCAGAAACTTGGAAAGAGAGCAAAAGAAGGAGGGAGGGAAGGAGAGCAGGAGTCAGCCCCCGCCCTTGTCGCAGATGGACAGCCTCCGCCACCACCATCGCTGGGGGAGGAGACCTCCTCCTCCAGTGGAGGAGTCTCGCTTGGAGGGGGGGTTGTTTCAGCCTCAGGCAGGACGGAAAGGGGGCTGGGAGGATACTGGATGGATTTACTGGAAAAGGCTGGGTCGTTAACAAACCAGCTTCTCCTACTGAAGAGGAAGAGGACAAGGGAGGAGGGGATTTGTTTGCAGGAGGGAGGGCTATGCACGAAGTTAGGGAAAAGTTTGATGGGATCCAGAGGTTCATCCATCTTCTTTGAGGGGATAGCAAAAGGCATTGTGGATAAAACGACAAAGAAAGCTCCTTGTATCTTTTTTTTAAAAAGCATATATTATGGCATGAACTTTAAGGAGGGGGAGACTGAGTTGAAATCCTGATTAGTCACTATAAAACCTCAACCAAGTTATTTAACTCACTTCACAGGTCGAGATTAAAAAAAAAAAGCTGTCGTAGTCGGGTAGGCCCATGGGGGAAAATAATAATAGTTGGGTAATGCCTTTATTACGCCTAACCGATTTGTTCAAAAGATTGTGCAAGCTTTCGAGTATTCCGGAACTCTTGGTCTAGGTAAAATATTACCAACAAGAAACAAAAAACCCGGGATTAGGAAGAAGCAAAGTGAATCGTAAACACTAATCAGATTTCTAGCCGTGCAGGCGAAAGCCTGTTTTGCCAGAAGACGATATGAAGACTTCCTTGACAGCCAGCAACCCTATGAATTGAATTCTGCCGCCTGTTTGCTTCATTATGAACTTGCTTAGGATGTTGATGGGAAGGCGGAATTAAAATGAACGATTTTGTTCTTCAATGCAGGAAACAATGCAATGAAGCAGTGTTATATAGCAGTGATAATAGTATTTCTAAACCCAGCAGGTTTAGATTGCGGAGGTTGCGTCCCTCAAGGAAGTTGATTCGGGACTCTGGGCACGGAGGTCTCACTTGGACAGGTAGATTAACCTGTCTGGAACAGGTTGGACGGGTGGCCATTTTCTTATGTCTCCAGCCCAAGGTGTGCGAGAAAGAGGGTAGGTTAAAAAAACCCGCCGGTTGGAAGGAGAAGAAACAGGACGAACTGGGAGGCGTCCAGCAATAGAGGAGGCGAGTTGTCCGCTCTCCTCATCGGTCTCTCTGCTCCGAATCTCAGCCCCGCACTCAGGCTGACGTCAACGTCGAAGGAGCAGCCGCACTCGTTTCCTGTTTCTCTACAAAGCCGACTCGGGTCAGAAGTTCCAGCCCTCGCGCTGAGCCTCCTGCTGCAGCGCCTCCTATAGATCTTTGTCGCGCAGCGCGCATTTTGTTCGGAACCACTTAATTGCAATCAAGAAAGCCACAGCCAACAATAGAGGAAGTCGGTCAGACATTTGAAATCTTATTTTTTTCCACCCTTCCTCCAGGGGGGAGGGGGGGTTGGGGAAAACGTATCTGACAACACTGAAAAATTGCCAGAGCCTTTTTAAATGCAGCAGAGGGGAAATCGAGTACAGTACTCTCAAAAAATAGAGTTTGATTCTACATCAACGACCCAGATTTTTAGAAGAAACAGCCCACAAAAATTCTTACCTACTCTATTAAAAGTGAGGTCAAACTCCCAAGTTTTATATGTGTGCTGGAACATACTTGAGTGAGCCTTTCATACTAATTCTACATAGGAATTGCTGCATGTGAATGAAAAAGAATTCCTAAAGTTTTACTCTAATATGTAATCTCATGACGATTTTATTTATTTATTTATATTTCAAATTTCATCACCACCCATCTCACTCAAGAGCGACTCTGGGCGGTTTACAATAAAACTAAAATGACTACAGATTAAAATACAATAAAAAACAGAATTCTTCATAAAAATAAAAATATAAAATATAAAATCCAAGATGGTGATATCAAAAGTTCTTAATTTAAATACATGTAATTTCTGGCTGGGGAATTCTGGGAGTTGGAAGTTCACACAGCTTAAAGCTGCCAAGGTTGAGAAACACTGTCCTTTACCGTCCATTTTAGTTGCCATACATTGTCCTTTTTTGTCTTCCTCTGACACCTCTTCCTCCCTTGTCCTTCCCCCAATGTCTGGAACCTCTCCATCTGCCTTGTGTGCCCTTCCTTCAGATGCCCCTGGACACAACCATAACTTCATTAGGGGATTTATTTATTTCATTTATGTGCTGCTGTAGACAAAAACACTGTTAATATTCAAAGCATCTGGTATTAAAACTCCACTTATAAAAGAAACTGCATAACGATTTTGTGCAGATCCACTGACTTCTAACAGCAACCGCTATTGTACAGAATTGAACCAGTTTGCCAGAAACTTTGGAAGACTGATCATTTTGTAGGAAGGGAGCACTTGCCTGTTGGAGTCTTCCTGATAGAGGGAAGATGAACTCAACCTCCAAAAATGATAGATGGGACAGTTAAGAAAGACACATGCAACTGATTGAATTTCAGTATGTGAGCACATACACAAACACTCCTGGTGGGACATATTACTGATTCTCCCCATCTACAACATCAAGGGCAGGGTGTCTGGGCATGCCTGTGTAAGTGTCCTGTGGGAGGGCACAAGAATGTGCTAAAATATTGGGGTGTGGTAACAGGTAAATTCATATGCTCACTGTAGCAGAAATGGGTCTCTGCCTGTCTCTGTCCCTATCCCTCTACACATCAAGATCTAAGGTTCTCTGCTTGACTTCACTCCAGACTTTTTCTAGACCCAGCATAGATATGGATTGGGAAGGTAAACCCACAGTGAGCCAGGTAGGAGATAATTTGTTTCTTCCATGAGGAAGTATGTCTATTAGTACAGACTGGGCCAAGGACTCAGCGCCATGTATTTGTTTGAGCTAGCACTTTAACCAGCAGAGCCTCAAACAGGGCTCAAATTTTAGATGTACTGTAGAACAAGCAGGTAGACAGGATTTCAACAACAGAGGAATGTATCATTTTGTATCACTTGTCCATAAGGTACACCCATTTACCAGTGGGTTCTCTCTATGCCATCTTTATTGATTTGAAGGTAACATTTGACTCAATTTACCTTGAAAGGCTTTGGTGGAAATTGGCAAGGCTCTCTATTGATCAGTATCTTCTATTCCAGGCAGTCCTTGATTAACGATGGGAATTGGGACTGGAATTGTCATCACTAAGTGATGTTGTCATAAAATGTGACGACACATGACTGTGCCACTTAGCAACAGCAGTTCCAACAGTCCTGGTTGCCATCATTAAGCAAGGACTTCACATGACCTCAACTTCTGACTTCCTTCCAGCTTCCCCATTGACTTTGCTTGTGGGAAGCCAGCAGGGAACATCAGAAATTGCAATCACATGACCACAGCTAGCTGCAATGTTGTAATTGCAAGCCGGGCACTAAGCGCCCAGATCACAATCACATGACTGTGGGGATGCTGCGACAACCAGAATTCCAAGGATCAGTTGTAAGTACCACTCATTCAGTGCTGCTGCTAGTATGAACAGTTGCTGAACAAATGGACATAAGCCGAGGACTACCTATATTGAAAATGATGCTTCATGATAATGCTTCAATGCAAATTAGATGTATGAATGGGAGAGAATTGACTGCACCTATTCCAGCTTTAGAAGAGTCAAGCAGGGATATATCCTGGTCCCCATTATTTAATTTTCCATGAATGGCATTGTATAGGCCATTGCCAAACCTGAATTCTATCCTCTGTCTCTGGTTCAGAATTCGGTCTTGGTATTATCATAAGCTGATGATACTGTTATCCTCTGTAATCTAAGCTAACACTACTGTATTTTGTCAAACCAAAACACAAAAATCAATTAAACAAAATCCATGATGACTGTATTTTCTAGGTGTCTCATCAATTAGCTTCATATCTGGAAAATTAATAACATCCAAATTGAGCAAGTGAAATTCTTCAAGTATCTATGCATTTATTTTCAGTCCTCTACCACTGGGAAATTTCAGTTTTCAAATCTTAGTTGCTGGTACAAAAAATTTCTAACACATGAATCAGTTATGATAATGAAGATGATTATGGTTGGTCGCACAGCCAGATGTTTAGACTAGATTTAGCATTTGGGATAGGCAGATGTTGTTTAATAATATTAACGGTATTGTCGCAGGGTGTAAGCTGTTCTGAGTAAAGCTGCCTTTTGCAAGTGACTGATGGTGATTTTGTAAATGCTGATCGTGTTCAAGTGGTGCTCCAGGTGTTTTGGGATTGCACCAAAGGTGCATATTGGTATTGGTACTATCTTTGCTTTCTTTTGCCACAGTCCTTCTAGTTCTATTTGCAAGTCTTTTGCTTTGTGATTTTCTCCAGTTTTTTCTTTTCTCTTCTGCTGTCTCCAGGTATTGCAATGTCCACTATCCAGACTTTTTTGTCTTTCTTATCAACAATTGTTAAGTCTGGGGTGTTGTGTGGCAGGTACTTGTCTGTCTGGATTCAAAGGTCCCAGAGCACTTTGGCATTTTCTATTACTTTGTCTATTTTGTGGTCTCACCAGATAATAATAATATTAATAATAATACACATCAGATTTAACTGTGGTTGAAAAGAAGAAAGTGTGGATAATTGATGTGGCAAGTGGCAATACCAGGGGTTAGTAGAATAGAAGACTAAGAATTGGAGAAGATACGAAGTATCAAGATCTGAACATTGAAGCTGAAAGATTATGGCATAAATCGGCAGGGTGGTCCCAGTGGTTATTGGCACACTGGGTGCCACACCAAAATGCCTTGGACAGCGCTTAGAAAATCTGCGCATTGACAAAATTTCCATCTGTCAATTAAAAAAGGCCACACTGCTTGGATCTGCACATATACCACACTGATACATTATGACGTCCTAAGTTCTTGAGAAGAACTCAGTGAGAATGAAGCCAACACCAGCTAAAGAACTGGCAGCTGTGATTTCATGTCTTTGCATATACTACTACTAATAATAATAATAATAATCTTACATCCTGCAACAATACCTTTAATATTATGTTAAATGTTAAACAACAACATCTGCCTAACCCAGGTCTTTGGGAGGACTTGATAGGTGGACAAAAATGCCAAATCTAATCTAAACATCTGGCTGACTGTGCAACTAACCATAATAATATATAAGCTGTAAGGGGGTAACTATGTGCCCAGAGCAATCAAATTATTCAAAGCCCAAAAATATTATGTTGTATGACACACAGTGCATTAAAGCATAACTGTCCCAAGGATATTCCAGATCTCTTTTCCTGAACAGCCAGCATTCATTATTGTTTTTTTTAAATTATAAATCAACCTCTTTTAGTTGTGAAGTTATAAGAAAGATCAAGCCAGTAATATTCTTCCTACTTGTTCCATTAAATCTACTTTGGCTTTTACTGTTCTGTCAGATGAATATAAAAGTACTGGGATAACTCACATCTAAGGCAGGTTTTTAAAAATCTTTTAATAGTAAAATTAAAATTACAGTCAATTATCTTTAACATAACAAATTACCCATGATGACATTTTATGTACTGTAGTTGTTTTCTATCCATATATCAATAATATCAGCATGAGTGTATAATGTGTTTCACTGTTTGCTCAAAATTGCCTGATTCACCCATAACACTGAATCATAATGTTGTATTTGACTTAGTATGTTGTGCAAATACAATATATCTATTCCTGTATATTGTCGCGTCTAACTGTTCAGCAACCATAACTGTGTCAGTATTGTGTGTAAGTGCAAACTACTGCTTGTCAGTTTACTGCTCCCATATTTCCCCATATTGCAGATCTCTTTGAGATGGGCCTGTTTTATTTACACATCTTCCTTTATATCATAAATTGCTTATTGATGCCTACTATGAATACCTAAATGGAAGCTGCAGAAAGGGGTTGCAATGTGACTTCATTAAGTAAAGCCTGGCTGGTTAATGCCTCCAGCTGGCCCAGTCCAGGAATCATATATCATCCAGAATGAGGCAGGGAGGAAAGAAAAGAAGGGATCCCCACTCCCCACAAAGCATAACTGATGACCTATAGCAGAAATTTTTAAACTTGTTCAGGCCATGAAAACTGTTAGCTTTAAAAATAATTCCTGGAACCCCTGATCAAGAGGCAAAGCTTTACAGATATTACAATGGCTGTGTTCAAGTGTTTTTTTTTTCGTGGAACCCCATCATATTCTGGTGGAACTGTAAGGTTCTGTGGAACACAGTAGAAATCTAGGATTAAAAGGGATAGGATAGTATCATTTGAAGTCTGTGAAACAGGAGCTTTCCATTCTTCCTGAAACATCTATTTATAATATAGGAAGAGGAATTTTTCAATCTCATTTTATTTATTTATTTGCTATCCTGAACTTTTGTAAAGAAAACAAAAAGAAGGCTTACAAAGTAAAAAAAAATAAAAAATAATATAGAGCAAAGACATCAAGAATATATACACAAGACATTAAACCTTTATTAACCATTAAAACACTGAATACTTATGCCATATCTCCCCCCATCAGGATGTTTATTATAAGCCAAGCTTTTTTTGATCATATTGTCTGGAGATGATGGGAATTAAATTCTAAAAACATCGGGAAGGCTGTTATGTTGGAGAAGGCTGTTAGACACCATGAGAGGTCCCATCATCACTCGTGTCAGTTGATACTCTCTCTCTACAGAATAAACGTATAGACTCACTGAAGCTGAGTTCAAACATCACATTAAGCCATAGTTTGATTAAATATGGTCTGTTAAAAGACTGTTCATTTACTTAGTTCATTTACTAAGCTAAAATCAAATAATGGCTTAGAAAACTTCATGAGCACAGCCATTAGCTTTGTGCCCTATTTGAACCCAGTCACTCAGCCAAATTAATGGTTCTTTTATGTATTTTCCTAGAATGGAAATGAGAGCTATCCATAACAATTTATAATATTTCTATATTTTTCAGGATTTTAGCATAACTATGATAGAGTACTAAATAGTCTCTCAGATGATTTTTGATACTGCTTCAAATGTTGAGATTGTCTTCAGCATGCCAATTCCATTCCTCATATTTTTCAAAGATTTTGTTTTGACTACAGTCTTACTGGCACCCAACAACTTAGTTTGCTACTTGAGAGAATGATAACAAATGTTTAAACCACAGCAAAGGATGGCTGCAGGAATGAGAGAGTAGATCAAACTATAGTATCAGAGTGGTGAATAAGAGCTGCTAGAACATGGCTTTCCTAGAACAGGAACATTTTTTAGTATGACACCAAATGTCCAACTCAAATGCATAACTGCATATAAATGAAGAAATGGATTTATACTCAGGTGTCAAAGCAAGTATGAGCTAAGTAGTTTAAAGATTAGGGCACATTTTGCTTCATTTCTATGGGCTTTTTAATAAACATAAAATGGTGTATCCCCAAAAAGCAGTGCCAATAAAGTATATGAAATAAATTAATAGTGTGGGGCAAGTAGATCATTGGTGGTGGGTTTTTTTTTTTAATCCACTCACAGCACTGTAATTTGTAGTCCCTGAATGACACCGATGGGTAACAGATTCAGGGCAAATGAATGTTTTTGTCACATAGCATAGAATTAACTTCCAGAATATGCAATATATAAGGAGTATTCACACAACCCTAGCCCCCCAAGGTCAAATCAAAACAATTTAATTATGAACGTGTTCAGCAAAATTTTAAAAAAAATCTTCAGAAGCAATGACCAAATATAGATAAGACAACGTAGCAGTCATATGAAACTTAAAAACTAAGGCTTAAAGACCAGAGAAAGGGGGGAATGGAATAAAAATATGCAAAAACAAGATAAAATAGAAATAGAAAAAAGAAAAATACAAGAAAAGAAAAGAAAAGAAAAGAGAAACAAGACAAGACAAGACAAGACTTCATAATGTCATCATTCCAAGATTACACTCTTGCAAACCACAAATAAATAAAATGACCCCATGTTGGAAAGTCAATGTGGGAAAGTCATGCTAGTTATCATCTTTCACATCCCTATGGTGCTCATTTGGAATTACTGTTTTTTCCCAAAGGTAGACTACTTTCTGTTTCCCAAATAATTTAATTTTTTAATGGACGGTTCGTTCTAACATCAAGAAGAAGAAGTGGGTGGAATTTTAAATCAGGGTAATCTTTCTTTCTGGTAAATACAGTGAATTCCTAATGGCAGTCAAAATAATGCAGAATTAGAATGGGAGGTGTGTGACGCCTCTGTAGGTTTAAAAGAAGCTTGGATACAGATTTAGGAAAACAAATGGAAGAGAAGAAATGGCAAACACTTTGGACATCAGGTGGTTTTCTATCAGCTTCCATATAAGAGATGTAATCAAAAATATCACTGACTGTCATTTAATGACTAGCATAAATATCTCATAATTATTCATCAAAATGTTGGAGGGGTTGCAATCAGAAAGGAACATGTTTTTTCATATGGGGTAGACTTGTAGAAAATGCTCCCTTATTGGAAGACAATGTTCAAAGAAGTTAGAATAATAACTAAACAAGAAGCAGAATGTATTCCAGAGTTAGGATTATTACATGTCTTTGAGGGAGATAATTCTAAACGAAAAGGAGCCTATTGGCTGCAAAATTAATAATTACTCAAACATGGAAAATTTTAGCTAGCCTATCACTGAATAATTGTGCTCAAGTATAGTCAATTACTGTACTCTTATGGAAAAATTACTGATAAAATTTGAATATTATTTTCTCAGAGGGATAAATTGCATTTTATTGGATCTAGAAAGATTACATAAATTATGCTAACAGTAATAACTCTTCTTCTGCTATGTTGTATGTAATCTATGACTGAATATTGAGACATATTGTTCTGGGCTGTTACTTTATATTCATGGGGGGTGTTGCCTTTTCTTTTTAATCCGTTCAGTCGTGTCCAATTCTCGGAGACTGCCTGGACAAGTCCCTGCAGTTTTCTTGGCAAGGTTTTTCAGAAGTGGTTTGCCATTGCCTCCTTCCTAGGGCTGAGAGAGAGTGACTGGTTTGTGCCTAAAGCTGGACTAAAACTCACGACCTCCTGGTTTCTAGCCTGGTGCTTTAACCACTACACCAAACTGGCTCTTTTTTGCCTTACAGAATATTAAAAGTGAAAAATATGTTTTTAAAAAATACAGTGTATGTGAGCACCCCTTCCAACTTAGATAGCTGGCTGGTGTGCTCTGTTCTACTATAGTTCAAGATGACAAACGACAATTTAGGTCAAGCAACAATGAAAGAGAAATTAAGCTAATAATACCAGGTGATGTTCCAAGAAGGGTAAGTCTAAGGGATCAGGAACAAAGGAATCCAAAAAGCAGAAGCTGGTGGCTGCTGAGCAACAGCGGAGTAGCTTGGCTGAGGTCAGATACAGAGTTCCACAATTCACTGGATCAGTGGCCTTTTAAGGTGGGTAATTGCTCTGGCTAGGAAGTTAACATAATAACAAAAAAATAAAAGTGATGGATATATTTATCTGTATATCACTGTTTATCGATTTCCTCTGAGATTATTTTTGTCTTTATTATTCAGGTCAGATATTTAAAATATGAATGTTTAAAATGTTTGCATTTCTGCTTAAGATCACTTATCCATCTATTGAAGAAACAACACAAAAAACAAAACTATTAAGAGTTAAAAGTCCACCCAGAGTCACTTGTTGAGATGGGTGGCTATAGGAATCAAATAAATCAATAAATATAAAGAAAAACAAAATAGGGACAAAAAACAAAAGGAAAAAAGGGGGAAGGCTTAGGATTATATATGTATGTACAAATGTTCTATGTCCTTAATAAAAATAGATAGACCGATAGTTCCAGTAATTATTTTCTCCCAGTTTCAAGGTTGTATGTTCCAATCTCCTCCTCCTTCTCATCAAGAATTAATCAATCAGGAATACTACTTGGGAGTTACTCCTGAATAGATCTATTACTTTCAACAAGGTTTTACTTGCAAACAATCATCCCTGAGCCTCACTTTTGTGGCTCTATCTTCAGACATCTGTGATCTTGGGTGATTCTTGGTTCTGATGACAGTGACTATGGCTAAGGACTGAAGTTAATGGGTGCTTAAGGTTTGGCTTCTTTCTCCCTGAAAGACACCCCCACCCCCAGTGGGCTCATGATCAGACTGGTAAATGCATGTAATTAAACAGATATTGGCAATTGATACAACGAGCCATGGCTGATCTTGAAAAAGCTATCAAGGTCAGACCTGTTTAGTATTTGGATGGGAGAGTAGTATCTCACTTGGATGTATCCGGGTAGTCACCCAAAACTGAGCTTAACTTAAGGGAGGCTTTATTTTAAAGTCTCATATAGAACAAGGAAAAAGGATTGTGGGATCTACTTTTCTTTTTGGTTTGTCCCCCAAGATCCATCACCCTGACTAAAGTCTGCACAGAAAAATACTGTTTTAAGTACTAGAACTGACCAAAGCTCACATTTCTTTCACACCAAGACCACTTGGGATGGCTGGCAGTCAGAATTTTTTGCTGATTGATTGCAAAGACATCCAGAAATCTACCAGCAAATATAGATTCTTCTTCTGCTCAGCCTAACAAATAAAAAATAAAAATAAAGTTTGTGGTGACTTTGGGTTAATACTAATGAAAAGTTAATCACTTCTACCTTTATGTTGCAGAAGCTTTTTTCCAAAAATAATAGCTGAAGCCCTGCTATCATGACTGGAGATTACCACTAACATGGACAAAATTATATATTTTGCATTTGTGGCAGAATCTTCATCACCATCTTGATCAGCCAATCATGGTTTAGCAACCACTGATCTATTTCAAATCCTTTTCTGAGGCAGAACATCCTGTGCCTAAAAGTATCACAAATAGCCTTTTTCTGATCTTTCCAAAAGCCTTCAAGAAAGAGAATTACCCAATCTCTATAATGACATATTGTCAGAGCTGGGCTGAGGGCAGCCACCTAAGACTCAGGGGACAAGAGTCATAACCCACAATAGTGCAATTCAAAACCACTTGAACTCAAAGATGAAACTTTGCCAAACAAAAGTTCTTATAACCGTTTCTGGCCAGGAGAAGCCAACAGGCAGCTTGCATAGATGCCATCATTCCAATGCATAGAAACCCTCCACCCTTCAGCTATGGGTTCACTATGGCAATGTTTGCAAAATACTTTATGCTAAAGAATAGATGGCTAGTTTATAGCTCAGTATGTTGTACAAGCCCAGGCAATTGTGTTGATTTAATAAACCATACTGTAACTAAGTTACCATGGGTTAGGGTAAATGTGAACACAGCCTTGTAGTGAACTGATCTGTGAGCTTCCAGCTTTAGTTCTGTTAACCACTTAAATAACTGCTACTACACTGAACTTGGTACATTTGATTTGATTGATTTTGATTTTATTTTTTTATGTTTTACAGATTTTATTGTAATTTCTTTGATTGTTTTGAGCCACCTAGAGTCACTGAGAGTCAGGCAGCATATAAGTTTAATAAAGTATTATGGTTGGTTGTACAGTCAGCCAGATGCTTAGACTGGATTTGGCATTTTTGTTCACCTATCAAGTCCTTCCCAAGGACCTGAGATAGGCAGATGTTGTTGTATGACAGTGTTAAAGGTATTGTCGCAGGATGTAAGCTGTTCCAAGTAAAGCTGCCTTTTGCAACTGACTGATGGTGGTTTTGTCAATGCCAATAGTGTTCAAGTGGTGCTCCAGATGTTTTGGAATTGCACCCAAGGTGCCTATTATTATTGGTACTTTCTTTGCTTTCTTTTGCCACTGTCGTTCTACTTCCATTTTCAGGTGTTTATGTTTTGTGATTTTTTCCCCCAGTTCTTTCTTTTCTATTCTGCTGTCTCCAGGTATTGCAATGTCCACTATCCAGACTTTTTTGTCTTTCTTATCAACAATTGTTAAGTCTGGGGTGATGTGTGGCAGGTGCCTGTTGTCTGTTTGAATTCTGAAGTCCGAGAGCCCTTTGGCTTCTTCATTTTCTATTGCTTTGTCTATTTTGTGGTCCCACCAGTTTTTGCCTGCAGGCAACTGGTATTTCTTGCAGATATGCCAATGCACCATTGTTGCTATTTTGTCATGCCCTTGTTTGTAATCAGTCTGTGCCATCTTGCAGCAGCTAACTCGGTGGTCCACTGTTCCTTCAGCTTCTTTGCGGAGAAGGCATTTGCTGTCTGTTGCTGTCTTCTCAATTCTGGCTTTATACGTATTTCCTCTTGGTCTTGGCTTGGTCTTGTGCAGCCAGAATTAGCCCCTCTGTCTCTTTCTTCAACTTTCCTGCTCTTAGCCATTGCCAGATCATGTTGTTATCTGCTTTGCCTGCTAGTTTTTTTTTTTTTTTTTAATGTACTGGCCATGTACCTTGCCATGTCTCTTTTCTATTCTTCATTTGGTCTCTCTTACACAGTAGGCCAGTTTGGCCTCTTTGGTATTCAGTGAGCCTTCATGGTGTACTAGCTTCAGTGCATCTTCTTCACTGTCCTTCAGCTATTCTTCCAGTGCTCATTTTTTCTTCTTCAACTGTCTGGTGTACTTGCAACGTTCCATGACCACCTATGCACCTTGGTAAATAGAAGCTGTCAACGTCACTGCGTGGATGATGGGCATGATTCATTGTCATTATTTTTCTGGTCTTCCTATCCAGGCTTCTAGTTCAGCTTGAGTGCAGTCCACTATTCCAGCTGTATATCTAATGACTGGAATTGCTGAGGTATTAATTAATTTCTACCACTGAGTTTGGACTTTAAGACTTCACTCTCATGATGTATTCACTACTAACCTTCTTCTTGACTTCAGTGTGCTTGACGTTGTCAGCCTGAAGGATGGCCCAGGTGTTTGTAGTGATCTTCTTCATCCAGACTCATAATGTTATTTCCATAGGGCATATTGATTCCTTCAGTTCTCACTATTTTTCCCCTGTTGATGGTAAGGATGGCACATTAGTCCAGTCCAAACTCCATTGCAATATCTCGGCTGTATATTTGGACAGTGTTGAGCAGCGATTCCATTTCAGATGGTGTTTTTCCATACAGCTTCAGATCGTCCATGTAAAGCAGTTGGGATAGCCTGGCAGATGTTTTTGATGTTTGATAGCCATGGCCTGGCTTGTTCAGTATTGTTGACAGAGGAATCAATGCAATGACAAACAGTAGTGGTGATAGTAAATCTCCTTGAAAGATTCCTCTCTTGATGTTAACCTCTCCCAGTCTATCACCGTTGACCAGTAACTGTCTTCCATTGTGCCATTGATCTTTGCACAAAGTTTTTGATGTTTCTATTGACCCCTGTTATATCTAGAATATATAATATTATAAAATTATAAAATTATTATTATTACTATTATTTAGATTTGTTAAGGCTGCCCAAGTCCAAAAAGACTCTGGGCAATTTACAACATACCCAATACATTAATTTTTTTTAAAAAAACAACTAAAACAACATGACTGCTCATACTGAAACAACAGTCTCCAACATTCAAAAAAGATGCAACAGGATTTCCCCAGATTCCCTGACCCCTGACTGGGAAACAGAGCCAGGTCTTAAGGGACTTCCAGAACCCTTGGAGAGCAGAAGCCATACGTACCTCTGGGGGGATGCTGTTCCAAAAGGCAGGGGCAGTGATAGAGAAGGCATGCTTCCTCAGTCCCATGAGAAAGAAAGGAAGAAAGAAAGAGAGAGAGAGAGAGAGAGAGAGAGAGAGAGAGAGAGAGAGAGAGAGAGAGAAAGATCCAGACAAGCAGAAACAACTGGGGACAGGCAGTCCCTCAAATAAGCAAATGTATTGCTTGCCATAGATGTTGCAAACCTTGGCACTCCAGAAGTTGCCTCTCTTGGACATAATGGGAGTAGTATGCCAATATATTTGGATGGCATCTCACTAAGGAAGGCTGCCATGGTGAAACCAATCATTTGTCAACTTAAATTTCAAATCCTTTTAAAAGGACTTCAACTTAGGTGTCACAAAAGAGATGCTTTTTTGAAAAAGATTTTACATTTTAGGTGCTTTTAATTTATTTATTCTATTTTCTTTGCTGGTACTCCTTTTATGCCCACATAAACTTTGAAAACCTCTGCCTAATTTATCTACTATTTGCACATTTTTTCTGTCTAAAACAGATCCATGTTTTTGCAGAGTTGCAAATACAATTTTGCATCATTTAAATTATTTTCAATTTGAGCTTCAGCTGCAGTTAGGATTTTTGTCAATGTAGCTGATTGTGTTTCTGTTTACTGTAGTTTTTGTATGGTACAATGTTAACATCATTTATATATTTTGGCAGTTCCTTAAGATATTTTTTGTATTGGGGTAGGCAAATTCCAAACTTCATTTTCTCTGGCCATTACATGAATGCTGTTGCTGTCTTTATTAGCAATGTTGGTCTTTTTATCTTGATTATCTTTCTAATGTTTCTAGTACATTTACTTATTAAACCAATCAACATTTGATCCCTAAATGTGCTTAGAATTACTGCCTGCATGTTCCTCCCTGCCTTGGCACAAGGATAGCCCACCTATGGATTCTGGAGGACTTGAATGCACCATGCCATCCTTCACCTGCCCCTAGTCTGCTACAAAGGCAAATTCTGCCTGTCCTTTCCTGCAGGACATCCAAGTCCAGCCTTGGCCAGCATAAGCAGTGCGGTGCTTCATTTCACTGTAGGGGGTGCCAACACTTCCTCTGAGTAGTGTGTGCTGTGGCAGGCATGCACATTCTCCTCCAGTCAATGGTCGCTGCCCTCCATAGAGCAGTGCTGGCCTGGTGACAGTGAACCTTTTTTATTTCTTTCTTTAAAACCAGGTAGAGCTCTCTCCTCTCCTCTCCTCTTTCCCTTTTAAACTGGCCTGATGAAATGACCTAAAAGTAAGAATATGGAGCAGGGATAGGAAGTTGGGAGTGTCTGGTAGTGCAAGGAAGCCTGCAAGAAGGAGAAAGGGTGGGGGAGGGAAGTGCATGTGTGTGTGGATGTGGATGCACTCAGGCAGATGAGAACAACAAAGAAGCAAGTAAACTGCTAATTCTTCCTGATAATTGTAAAGAAAGGGACATTTAAAAAACCCACTTCCCTCTCCTCTCCCAGTGCAGATATGCTTCCCAGTCCGAGTACCCTACTAGCCTGGACTCGAGTTCAGTAACTGTCTGGCTTACTGAAGCTCTCCCAGTGGGTCTTGCAAAGCCAACTACTGGGGAGCATTTCTCTGAGCATAAGGAATGGGATGAAATTCACAAGGATTTGCCAGTTTCCCCTTCTAGTTCAAGGGTGAGCAAGAAGGATGAAATTGTGTGTGTGTGTGTGTGTGAGTGTGTGTGTGGAGGGCATGTGTGTTTCCTACCAGTCCAACTGTGAACTGGTAAATTGCTCATTGTGGATGAGCAACTCCTGCAGTGAAGAGGAGGTTGGGTGAGATGAACTCTGTACGATCATGTAATTGTTTCCTCAAAGCAGGGCCGCAACCAGGGGGAGGCAACCAGGGCATTTGCCCCGGGCGCCGTGCTGGGGGGGGGCGCCAAAATGAGCGCTGGGGGGCGCCAAAATAGGGGTGGAATCCATGTTTGCCCCGGGTGACACAGTCCTTAGTTGCGGCTCTGCCTCAAAGGCCTCCCCACAGAAAAGAATTGGCACTTGTGTCCCTGGCACTGGTGGGAGGGGTAAAGAAGCTGAGCAATCCACCAAGCAGGGGCCATAGTAACCACCACCTGCATAGAATGACCTGGCCTGAAAGCCTGAAATCTGGGCAGCAGTGTCTTATGCCAACTTCATTTCCAGCTTTTATAAGAAGCTTAAGGCTGCTGTGAATAAATGCCCCAGGACTTCAGTTCTAAATATTCTTAGTAGGGAGTGATCCCTAATGGACAAAATGGTGTTTATGTCTATGTAAATATACATATTTTGCACTGTGTTTTCAGATGAGTCATAATACATTGCTATACTATGATGGTAGCACTTAAGGACGGAAGAGAAATTACTACCTGTAGTAAACATAGGTTTTATATTAGTATAGGAAGAGGGATTCAGACACACCACATTAGAAACATTTGAATGAATTGTGAATCAACAAAGACTATCTTGTTCCCTATTGTCAATGCCAACACATGTCTGGGCCAAAATTTTTGTTGGCCTTTTGCACATCAGAGCCTCCTATACTTCGGTACCCACATAAAAGTCTTCTCACTTTAGCAAAAGATAGTGAGTGGAAGAGGGAGGAAAGAGATTTCACTAACTTGTGAATGGATTCATATGTACCCTCCTAGGCCAATCTAAAGAAATCAACTGTTTAAAGTTGTACATGTGAAATCACCCTAATTTTGTTTAAGATGAAGTTTGTGTTTGGGTTATGCATTTTTCCATGCATCAACAGTAAGAGAGTTGGCTGGAGGTGTCAGAATAAGAGGTTTCTGGTGACTGTTCTGAGTCAACAATTTGTTACTAGTCCAAACACACCATTTGGGCATGCTCTTCACCCTTTGACAGAGGCAGTTAAAAAAAAATCTCATAATTTATTTTTAACCTTCTTCTTAAGGACTGTTTTACCTAGACTGATTTTCAATGCCAATGACACTTCCATCTAATTAAATATGCATCTTGTTGAATATCTGTTAGTTTCCAATGCAATTAGGGTTTCTATCTATTTATTATGTGCCTGAGTATATATACCACATCTAGGCATCATTTGAATCTGTCAGCAATGGAATCTTTTTGCCATATGTTCATGCAATGAAATGGTTAAACAAGGATACTTGTGATATAAGACAAGATATATAATTTTCATATTTTGTTGATGCTCAGTGGCTTACAGTATCATTGATCAAGACATCTTCTTGAAGAGATTTCTAATTTAGAATAGATAGAACAGTGATGCAGTATTCCTGTTCATGTTCACATTCAGTAACTGCTTTTTTCAGAAGTTGGAGATGATGACTTTCAACTCAATTCTTATGAGGATAAAAACGGGATATACACTGAAACAGTACATAATAATTATTGGAGCGTTGAGGTTCCACATGGTTCAGCTTTGTGCCCTAGAACATTCAACAGATTCCCAAAATGTTTGAATGAGTTCATTCAAAGATTAAGTGCAGTGTCATCAGCTGTCATACTTTTTCATCAGATTCGTATGAGGCTACAGAAGTGCTGATCCACTTTCTGGCCATGGCTAGATGAAAGTAAGTAAATCAAGGCTCAGTCCTGATGAGATTGAAGTCCCGTGGGGGGGAGGAATTTATCTAGTTGTGACAACATTTTCCCCAAAACATTTGGTATGTGTTGATTTGTTTTTAGAGACCCCAAGGTCTTCTATAGCACAGAATACTCTTTACCAGGTTAGGCCGGTATGTCAAACATAAATCTACCTGGATCCATGATCTGTTAATGTCCAATTTATGTGACTGTAATGCAGAGGTTCTCAAATTTTCTTGGTTCATAGCACTGTATTTCCATGAACTGTGTAAGAGTGATGTGAGTGCATGTTAATGAAACTGTTCTAATTACTGATATGTATTCTTTTTAATAAAAATATCTAGACTATGTCACCACTTACTGAACAGAATAAAGTGGTTCTGAGAACTCAAAAATCAGAGGAACCAGCTTTAGTTTTTGTTTTCTGTATTTATTATGTGGCCTGTGTATATATTTCGCTGTTTCCCTTTCATAAGCATTTACTACTGAAGTATAATATGTTTTATGCTAAATAACCTGGTCATAGTCACAGTGTATGGGATGTTTACCAAAATGTGTTCCTTTGCTTGCTTGCTTGCTTGCTTCTCACTTGATAAATTAAAAACATTTTGTTGGTGTCTGCTATTTTGGGGACTTTGCAGGCAAAGATGGGGTATATATTTCTGCCTGAGTAAGTTCACATTGTCCAAGAGCAAGGGTTTCCTTGTCCTTGTTTCTTATTTGGTTTTTCATCCTCAAGGTTTCTGCAATCTTGGGTTGTTGCCGGGAGTTTTGAAATTGCCTCCTGCATGAGAGATGTTGGGAGTGGAGGAAATCAGTTCCATGATGCCAGGAGATCAGATATATAGAATGGTCTATAAAGGGAAGCACTCTTATTCTCTTCTGTTATTTCATTGAGGCATTCAGAAAAGGTGCACAACAGTTGTTTGCTCTTCATAAGACTGCCCTCCCAACTTCTTGAGTTATCACCAGAAATCACTTTATTAGCAGATTTGTTTGTGTGAGCCAAACTTTGGGAAGAGGCCCAGGCAGATTTATCAGCATTCATTAAAGCCAAGATAAGCTGAGGGGCCCTCATGGTACCAGTCTGAGAGAAAGTGATTTTAATTGCAGGGAGATTGAGCGAGGACCAAAGGTCTACTGCTGAATGCATTTAAGAGTAAACAGCAAAAAAAAGAAAATGTCCTTTATCCTTTATTTATTTATTTGTTTATGAAGGTTTTTATGCCGCTTCAACCACTGCGACTTTAAGTGGTTTACAATTTCTGTAAACTTACAGCTGTGTTGTCAGTATAGAGCAGGTATCATTTTTAGAGGTGTTTGGATATATTTCTTTGCCATGCATAAGCCTAATATAGAAGTTTGTTTAATGCATCTAACAGAACATTCCTATCTGGAGGACACAACACTTTGCATTTCAGAACACTCTAACATATTTTCTGGGTTGTTTGGTTGGTTGGTTTGACAAGCTTTCTTCTTACACTTAAATAAAGAGGAAAAAGACTATACTAGGCAAATAGATTATCTCCACTGCACCTGTTTGAGGATACAAGGCATAATAGAAAACTAGGAGTACTTAGGATGAGTTGGACCTTGAGTTCCTCCTGGTGAATGCCTGCAATATTCTTTTAAGGTTTTTCAAGGGCGAGATCTGTTTCTGCCTTTCTGTAGGAAATGCTTTCATCAGAGGGAAGATGTGGTATGGCACATGTTCACAAGAAGAACTGCTTGACAGTGATATCTGGTCATGTAAATCCCAGGCCTACTTTGGTATGTTTAGAAAGGTTTCACCTATTTTTTTTCTTGTGTGACTTTAAAGATGATGATGATGATGATGATGATGATGATGATGATGATGATGTTATAGCCATCCAAGCCACTTGGGCAGCCTGGACTAAAACAATCATAACAAAAACAAACCACACCTGGGGGGCCCATGAACATTTTATACTATTCATACCTCTGAAATATGATTAAGAGAAGTACCTGTTTCTTTGTTAGATTTATATCCCAGCTTTCCTCCAAACAGCATATATAGGATCACGTACCAGGGGGAAACAAATGCAATTAGGAGTATGTTAGAATGTCTATGATAGTTTTTTCCATCCTGTGCATCTAACTAAGGATTCTTCCAACTGTTTCTTCCAAAGGGAAAAAGTGCCAATCCATTTTCAAATTACCAACAGAAACAAACAATAAAAAAGCAATAAGTCACCAAAAAGATAAGACAACATACAGTGAAATCAAATTTGTATACATTAAAGTTTGGTCTAGTGGTTAAGGTGCTGGGCTAGAAACCAGGAGACTCAGAGTCCTAGTCCCACCTTAGGCATGAAAGCCAGCTGGGTGACCTTGGACGAGTCACTCTCTCTTGGCCCAACTCACCTCACAGGGTTGCTGTTGTGGGGAAAAGAGGAGGAAGGAGTATTGGGTATGTTCGCCGCCTTGAGTTACTTATAAAAAAAATAAATAAAGGCAGGATAAAAATTTATATAAATAAACAAACAAACAAACAAATAAATATGCACTGATGCAAAAGCAAAAAGAGATTTTATTTAGAAAGCATTGCTTCCCTTCCTATTGCAAGCCTTCAAGGAACTTTATTGCCTGACCAGTCCACTGTATGGCTGTCTGAAATTTTCCTTGCAATTTTCAGAAGTTATCTTCCCCTGTAAAAAAAAAAAAGCATGGGGGGGGGCTTTTGTTTTTCTAGCTTTATTTTCCACCTCCTTGAGAATTCATTTTTTTTCTTCGTTCAGCTACTGCTGATGTTTTCTGATTCATGTCTGTCATTCTGAAGTCTCCTTAGCTGATTCCACTTCTTAGTCTGAAAAAGCCCAATGGAAGGAGTTCTTTCACAGTGTCTTTCTGTGGGATTGAACTGAAGTATGAGGTGCCAAGGAAGCTGCAGACTGTGGGAAAAATATTGTACAATAAAAGATAGGAGATACATACGCACAAACACACACACAGATATCTTGGCTACCATGTAACTAAATAACTGACAATAAATAACACCTCATAACAAAATATGGTCCATGTTGCTGAGAAATAAAAGAATGTTAGAAGGGTACACTTCAGCAAAGGATCGTTACCTTGTCGTGGTGCTGGAGCTTGAGCACCTCAATGATGCCATGAGCTAAACCGTGAAGGGCACACCCAAGATGGGAAGGTCATGACAGAGAGGTCAGACTAAATGCGATCCCTGAGGAAGGTAATGGCAATCCACCCCAGTATTCTTGCCGTGAAAACTAAATGGATCAGTACAACCAGAGATATGTCGGTATACCATCGGAAGATGAGACCCCCAGGTCGGAAGATGGTCAAAATGCTACTGGGGAGGAACAGAGGATGAGCTCAACTAGCCCCAGACGTGATGACGCAGCTAGCTCAAAGCCGAAAGGACGGCTAGCGGCCAACGGTGCTGGTGGTGAACAGCGAATCTGATGTTCTAAGGATCAACACACCATTGGAACCTGGAATGTAAGATCTATGAGCCAGGGCAAATTGGATGTGGTTATTGGTGAGATGTCAAGATTAAAGATCAACATTTTGGGCATCAGTGAACTGAAATGGACTGGAATGGGCCACTTCACATCAAATGACCACCAGATCTACTACTGTGGACAAGAGGACCACAGAAGAAATGGAGTAGCCTTCATAATTAATAGCAAAGTGGCTAAAGCAGTGCTTGGATACAATCCAAAAAATGATAGAATGATCTCAATTTGAATTCAGGGCAAGCCATCTAACATCACAGTGATCCAAATATATGCCCCAACCACAGATGCTGAAGAAGCTGAAGTAGAGCAGTTCTATGAGGATCTGCAGCACCTACTGGACAACACACCTAAAAGAGATGTTATTTTCGTCACGGGAGACTGGAATGCTAAGGTGGGCAGTCAAATGACACCTGGAATTACAGGTAAGCATGGCCTGGGAGAACAAAACAAAGCAAGACATAGGCTGATAGAATTTTGCCAAGACAACTCACTCTGCATAACAAACACTCTCTTCCAACAACCGAAGAGATGGCTTTATACATGGACTTCACCAGATGGACAACACCGAAATCAGATTGACTACATTGTTTGCAGCCAAAGGTGGCGGACATCTATACAATCGGTAAAAACAAGACCTGGAGCTGACTGTAGTTCCAATCACGAACTTCTTCTTGCACAATTTAGGATCAGACTAAAGAGATTAGGGAAGACCCACAGATCAGCTAGATATGAGCTCACTTATATTCCTAAGGAATATGCAGTGGAGGTGAAGAATCGATTTAAGGGACTGGACTTAGTAGATAGGGTCCCGGAAGAACTATGGACAGAAGTTCGCAACATTGTTCAGGAGGCGGCAACAAAATACATCCCAAAGAAAGAGAAAAACAAGAAGGCAAAATGGCTGTCTGCTGAGACACTAGAAGTAAGGTAATGCTCAAGATCCTGCAAGGTAGACTTCAGCAATTCATGGAGCGAGAATTGCCAGATGTACAAGCTGGGTTTAGAAAAGGCAGAGGAACTAGGGACCAAATTGCCAATATCCGATGGATAATGGAAAAAGCCAGGGAGTTTCAGAAAAATGCGTATTTCTGTTTTATTGACTATTCTGAAGCCTTTGACTGTGTGGACCACAACAAATTGTGGCAAGCTCTTAGTGGTATGGGGATACCAAGTCATCTTGTCTGCCTCCTGAAGAATCTGTATAATGACCAAGTAGCAACAGTAAGAACAGACCACGGCACAACGGACTGGTTTAAGATTGGGAAAGGAGTACGGCAGGGCTGTATACTCTCACCCTACCTATTCAACTTGTACGCAGAACACATCATGCGACATGCTGGGCTTGAGGAATCCAAGGCTGGTGTTAAAATTGCTGGAAGAAACATTAACAATCTCAGATATGCAGATGATACCACTTTGATGGCTGAAAGCGAAGAGGAACTGAGGAGCCTTATGATGAAGGTGAAAGAAGAAAGTGCAAAAGCTGGCTTGCAGCTAAACCTCAAAAAAACCAAGATTATGGCAACCAGCTTGATCGATAACTGGCAAATAGAGGGAGAAAATGTAGAAGCAGTGAAAGACTTTGTATTTCTAGGTGCAAAGATTACTGCAGATGCTGACTGCAGTCAGGAAATCAGAAGACGCTTAATCCTTGGGAGAAGAGCAATGACAAATCTCGATAAAATAGTTAAGAGCAGAGACATCACACTGACAACAAAGGTCCGCATAGTTAAAGCAATGGTGTTCCCCGTAGTAGCATATGGCTGCGAGAGCTGGACCATAAGGAAGGCTGAGAGAAGGAAGATAGATGCTTTGGAACTGTGGTGTTGGAGGAAAATTCTGAGAGTGCCTTGGACTGCAAGAAGATCCAACCAGTCCATGCTCCAGGAAATAAAGCCAGACTGCTCACTTGAGGGAATGATATTACAGGCAAAACTGAAATACTTTGGCCACATCATGAGAAGACAGGACACCCTGGAGAAGATGCTGATCCTAGGGAGAGTGGAGGGCAAAAGGAAGAGGGGCCGACCAAGGGCAAGGTGGGTGGATGATATTCTAGAGGTGACGGACTCGTCCCTGGGGGAGCTGGGGGTGTTGACGACCGACAGGAAGCTCTGGCATGGGCTGGTCCATGAAGTCATGAAGAGTCGGAAGCTACTGAACGAATAAACAACAAACAGAAGGGTACAACCTGAGATTTCGGTGACATGGATTTTAAAAGTTAATGTAGATTTAAAAAATCATTATGTGAGAAGTGCCATTTTAAGAATATGGAATAAATACCAACCCAGGTTGTGCCCAAAGATACTTTTATGGGTCTCATCAAAGGAAGTATTTTATAGAAAAAAAACAGTGGATACAGTGAAATGGGTAACATATCAAGATTTATTAATACAGGAAGAGGGAGAACTTAAGAAGAAGTCAAGAGAACAATTGACTGCAGAGGGATGTGCTTTCCAATTATTTTTCATATGCACAATTAAGAGAAATATTTAATCTAGTTTAAACAGTAATTGGAATTGAGCAACATAAGACAGAATTTGAAAATGAATTATGTACAAATAATGAACATGTAATTGCCAAAATGTACATGTTTTTATTAAGGTTTGAGACTGGATAAATGGGAAAGAATGTGGATAAATGGGATGAAAATCACATTGTGTTATAACTTAAGAGAGAAGTTTTATAAAACGATGTACCATTGGCATATGGCACCGGAGAAACTACCGAAGATGTATAAAGGTACCTCAAATCAGTGTTGGAAATGTGAAAAAGGTGAAGGGACATTTTACCATACATGGGAGACTTGTGAAAAAGCTAGAAAATTCTGGATATAAATACATACAATGATATAAAAAATCTTAAAAATTAATCTTGAGAAACATCCAGAACTTTTCTTATTGGACTTATGGATACCCAACTAGAAAAAACTCATGGAATTGTCAGAAATGGCAAAACTGACCTGTTTGGTCAAGGATAAAACAGTAAATACCTGTTTAAAAGACTGGAAACCTTTTATGGACTTTTTGCTGGAAACAGAAAAAAGTGAAGTGATGACTTATGGATTCGATGATTGAAAAAGGACTAAATAAGAGGCTGAAGGGATTTTTGTAATATTGAAGGAGGTTGGATAATAAGTTTGTTAATTTCTGTTGCAAAGAGGGTCAGAAGTCATTTATTTTTCTGACTTTTGTTCTCTTAGTTATTCTTTTTTCTATCTTTCCTTTTTTCTTTTTTTCTGCACTTTCTTCTTCTTATCTTTATTTCTGATTCTTTCTTCTATTTTTTCTTTCAGATTTGTCTTCTATTGCTTAAAAAAACTTTAATAAAAATTATTTTTTAAAAAAATAACATAATATGACCAGAATAGCACACACTACCCATGAGAAAGTGATTGAAATTCTCTTCTCCTTTGAAGGAAATTTCAAAAGCAAATTCTCTTTTATCAAATTTAATGAGAACTGATGGGGGGAAAAAAAACTGCAGAAGAATTTGTGTTCATGGCACTATTGGTGGTAATAAAATTATTGTTGGGCAACTTCAAGGCCCCTGCTGTCCCTTCCAATGGTTCTTTTTTGATCAACCATGTTGTACTGAGGACAGCTAATCATGCTATCGAGGATGTGGGCAGAACGAAGCTGCAGATGGACTTGGGTGTCCGACTGTGAAGAAACCAACTCACAGAAGCACAACTTTCCTTTGATTTTCAGGTTTTGCTTTTGATTAACTATCATGGAGTTTGAAAATGCTCTCTCCATTTTGTCAATCTCTTGTCTTTGATGTGGCCTCAACATGTGAGAAATTAAAAAATTACATAACAGAGTTTCAAAATTGATTGCTTATGGGGACTAATGACCCAAGGCTAATGTACTTCTCTAATGCTTCATTGCATAGAAGAGAATATATGTAGCTGAGTGTTGAACTGTGGAGCCTCTGGTGCTCTCTGAGCTTGGTTGTTTGCCTGCAGATGTTTCATCACCCGACTAGGTATCATCATCAGTGCTAGTCAGTGTGGGGTTTGCTCCCTGTTTATAAACAGTAGTTTGCCCTGCCAGTGTTGGTGGGGGTGTGGTTTTCTCCTTGGTAGTTCCTTGATTAAAGTATTGTTTTCTGCTGGATTCTTTGCCTGGTGTTAATTCCTGCTTATCTGGGTGTTGGCTGCTGGAGAGGATTTTTTTGGTTTCCATCTTAGCTTTTTGTTGTCTCTTTTGAATGATGTGCAAATATGGATTATTTCTATGTGTCTATTGATGACTGATTTGTTTGAATGCCAAGCTTCCAGGAATTCCCTAACATTTTTGGATTTGGCTTGATCTGGGATGCTCACAGTTTCCCAGTTGGAACTTTGATTGGGTCTATGTGTTGTGAGATTAAGAAGTTTTCATCATGTCTTCTGATTGCTAGTTGGTGTTCATGAATGCCCTCTGCTAGTCTTCTGCCTGTCTGTCCTACATAGTGGCTGTTACAGCCCTTACACTGTATGTTGTAGATGGCTCCTCTTTTTAATTCTTGGGCTACTGGGTCTTTTGGGTTACTTAAGATGTTTTGGAAAGCTTTAGTTGGTTTGTGTGCTACGGTGATGTCGTGTGGTTGTAACAGTCTGTTGGTTGTTTCTGAGATGTTTTTGATGTGCGGTAGTGTTATCCTTTTCATAGCTTGAGTTGGTTGTGCTGTAGTGGGTTGAGTGGTCAGGCACTTTTCAATAAAGTTGCATGGGTATCCATTTTGTTTGGAAGATGTTGTATAGGTGGCCTGTTTCCTTTTTTCGGTGTTCTGGGTTGCTGCAGTGTGTTTGTACTTGTCTGAATAATGTTCTTACACGGCTGCTCTTGCAGGAGGTCATTACATATTGTAACAAACTTTGCCTGTAACATTGCATTTTCCAGTCCGGTGCTCTCTGGTGCCTTTGTTTCTCCGTCCAGACATAAACTGCCCTTTCCTAGCATAGTGTTTTCCAAATGTGTCACACTAAGGGCTGGCTGAAGTTGATAGGAGTTATAGCCTAACATATCTGGAGGAAACCAGGTTGGGAAAGGCTTCTGTATTATTACAACAATGGTTCATACTAAATAATGGAGGGGGAGTAGGGAAACACTCAGAAACCACCAAGATTTATAAGTGTCTTTCCTTTTACAATTAATCAGAATAACAATAATAATTAGTTACAGCTCACATGTACAAAACATCTTCCAGCCTTCCTTCCACACCTACATGTATGATTCATTGTGACTTGGAAGGCATCACCTACATCCCACAGTAACAACCATAAATGTCACATGAGGACAGGAAGTGAAGGCTCTCGCTCTACCTAACTGAACTCTGGATGAAAGAAGAGTTCTGTTGATGACTTAAGCAGATTTGATGTCCTACTTAAATTTAATCACATCCATTCCTAGGCAAACCCAACACACAAACCCCCAGAAAGTCAAAGCTCATGCAATGGCTTCTAAAAGAAAAAGCAAGCATAATACCCCTCATCAATACTCTTGTGAAGTGCCACACTATGATTCACAAAGAGGACCACACCTTTTGAGTCATTGTTACTAAGTACTTCCTGCAACAACTTGGCCTTCCCACTCAAGCTTTCTGTTGCTTTTAACAGCTCTTCAGTGAAGAAATAGTTTGGTCTGATGATGTTCAGATTATAGGATGGAAGTTATTAGTTATGCATTGAACAACAGGTGGCTAGATAGTGAGGGAGACTTTGCTATTCCCAAATGAGGTATAATGCATATGCAGTACTGGCCTTACATTCTTGGAAAGCAAGGTGGAATAATAACTGAAAATATATTGCAACTAAAACTAAATAAGGTTAATAGCATTTATTAGCATTCATCCCTTTGCTTTCACCTCTTGATAAATTTAATTTTGAGATTATCTGCTAATTTATGTTGTAAAATACAGTACACTCCTTCCTTCCTTCCTTCCTTCCTTCCTTCCTTCCTTCCTTCCTTCCTTCCTTCCTTCCTAGCATTATCTTAGGAGTAGCTTGGTCCTAATTTGGTGAAAATTACAACATAACATTGATAATAAAGATATCAGACTGTTTTTTTAAAAGGTGGATGTTAACACCCAGACTATGATATCATGGGGAAATGATACTAATGTATGAAGCTAAAATTACCATTCAAATAAATTCAGGAATATCCAGTTGAAGAAATGATATTCATAGAATATTGAAGATATTTGACAAATAACTACCAATGTTGTCTAAATTCTCTTAGCCAAATCATACATTCTCATAACAGCCCAGTAATGGCTGCTTGAAATAGCTTCTAATAAAATATTCTTTGAGCTTCCAGGAGGTGTCTGCGTTCCCTATAGGATCAAGAAATAAATGATCTCTCAGGAACACTTTATTTCTAATATTTTTAGTTACAGAATTCCACACTGCAGCCTTAAGCTCCCATGTGTAAACAGGCTGGAAATGAAGCTGGCTGAAGAAATCCCTTTCTAAACTTCAATTCTCTCGCCTGCTTTGGCCATGGTAATAGCCTGAGTTTCTGTCTGGATTGTGCTTACCTCAGCTGTTGCTTGGTGGACTCCTCTGCTTCTTTTTCATGTTGGGAAAGCACCAACATCTTTCTCTTCTGTGGATGGGTCTTTGAGAATGCATGGTTTCCTTTGTTTGAATGTTTGCATGAAGTGCCCCCTGTTGACACTCCCCCATACTCCATACATTTCTGTCTGGTGTGTCCAGGTTAGGGAGGGAGGGAGGGAGGAAGGAAGGTCCATTGTTCATGGCTTGATCAGTGATCTTATAGAAAAGATCTTGTTCTATAGAACTTACAGCTCTTATAGAAAAGGAAGAGCCATTGTTCATGACTTGATCAATGATCTTATAGAAAAGTTGAGCCTTTCATCTTCCATCAGTGAAACAAGCAAACAGCTTTTTATTATTCCAGCAACCCAGCTCACTTCCTCTTGGTCTTTGGCTTCTTTACTACCAAAACTCAGTTAATTGCTGGGCATGCAACCACACCACAAGCAGACAGCTGAACAGAGTGGAAACTACAGGGAGAGGTGGCCACACAAAAAAAGAAATCTGAAAAAGTTCATTTCACTGGTCTACTGGTGAAACAAAAAAAAGAACAGGTTCACCAACTGAGGTCCTTTCGGAAGGGGTCAGGCATTCTGGCATCCCAGAACAAAACGCCAACGATGAGTGACTGGAAGGGAGAGGTTTTTCCACCATTGTCCATAATAGCTAATTGGACTGGAGATGTTTCTCCATAAAGAAATAAAGCACAGAAGGCAAACCATCAGGAAAACACTACTTTTGGTTCATGACAAGAAAGATGGGGGCAGTCTGTCTTCCTGGTGGGCTGGTAGAGGGTGCCATCTGAGAAATGGTTAGTAGGGCAACCTGGTCATGCAGATTAACCTTAGGAGAGAGGGGGTGGAACTAAATCCTGCCAAGCAAGTTTGGGCCAGACATAAGCTGCTAATAAGTTAAGGTGATAATTTGCGACCTTTTCAAACCACCTTCTTCAAAATGATAAGGTAGTCCCAGGAATGTTTTGGAAGAGCAGTGCTAATTTGGAGATATGAGCCTGTCTCTTCCCTGGATGAGGAAATGTCATTCAAGCTGGGGATGGAGAAAAGAAGAACAACAGGGAGAAAAGAGACAAGGCAGAACACATCTTTGTAGAAGTATATTAAATTGCAGCTCTCTACTCTGCTTAAACTTTGTAAATAAGCCATAGCCCCATCCCAAAGGGTTTCCATTTATCTAAGTGCTGACATATCCCCACCCATGCATGCATTCACATATATATGTATGTGTGTGTATGTATACAGACACACATACATACATACAGTATATGTGTGTGTATCCTACTGTATTAAGCTAGTATTTAAAGAAAGTTGTCCAGACCGCAATTTGCAAACTCAACTCTAAATCCATTGGCCTCTCCTCCAACACAAGCAGCTTATACTTTCCACAACCAACAAATTTACACATTCATCTCCACTCCTGCAACTGGCGGGCAGGCCATGATTTTTGAAAAGATAATAAAGTAGAGCTTGTCCCACCCATTGGTCTTTAATTGATCATTATCATTACAGGAAAACAACTTCCTTTCCCCATGTCAATTATAAATAACCAAACAAAACCATCCACCCACCCACCAGCCCAGCAAATAATCTAAACCAGTGTTTCTCAATCTCAGCAATTTTAAGATGTGTGGACTGCAACTCCCGGAATTCCCCAGCCAGCATTGAAGTCCACACATCTTAAAGTTGCTGAGTTTAAGAAACACTCATCTAAACACTCAAATCTTCTTGAGATTCAAACAATACCTAGTCTTGATTATTACATATGTATACAATAAGTCACTGACAGCCTAAGATGGGTAGCTGGTTCCATATCCCATAGGAGTGAATAATTTAACAGTACCAAAACCAAGATGCTTTCAGTCTTTTTGAACCATGGCTTCAAATTTTCACAGGAAAATGCTAAAGACACGTACGCACATATGATATTACCAGCTAAAATGACACTACACTAATATGCATTCAGAATTCTGCAAGGTTTTCCCCAACAGTATATTGGCTATGTTTAACAATACCAACTGAACTCTCATTCCTCTTCATATCATCTCCTCTGCCTTTCGTTGCCAGGCATATTTGTGCTTGCACTGGTCAGACCAAACAGAGGGAATTTGGCCTGACTGGTCCAGACCTGGTACAAACCTAGGCATGATGGCATTGTAGGTATGCTATTCACAGGCCAGTTTCCCATCAAAGCTTGAGAGGGCAATGGCAAAAGCCTGCACAGCACAAAGTGGGTAATTGTAGTCCATGGTAAAAGCATCATCAGCCACTCGGCCAAACTGCAAGATGATGTAATCAGCTGCGGGAAAGGAAAGATGACATTATCAGGTGGGCAGATAAATGCCAAATCAAGTATAAATTGCCATAGAAACTTTTGGTCCCATACAGCATGCATTTCAGGACAAAATTCAACCAAGGTGGATGGAGGTGTATTACTATTAGTAAAGGTGGTCAAGGAGATGTTTTTTCCATGCTCTTTTCCCCGATTTTAGCATTGTTCACTCTAAAAGGAAAGTCATAAGAGAGCCTGGGAGCATGGATGTCCACAGGGTATGGTCAAAAAAGTCAAGATGGTGGCTGCAACAGTGCAATTGAATCTCTACCTGTTTTTTATATGTGTCATAGAGCTATGATCGCATATCATAGCTGTCATCTAGACCTTTTTGACCACACCCTACAGATACCCCCGACTGGGAGAATCCTGGGCTGATAATGGATACAGACTCTTATGCCACTATTTACATTCTGCAATTATACTGTATCCAGCACAAACAGATTAGCAGCAAACCCACATTACTGTCAGTACGTAATTTGCACAGCGATCAGTTGCGCTGAAAGAAGACTTCTGATCTGGGAGGGGGGAAAAGAATTTGGGGAAATTGCTGTTAACTCTTGCTGAAGCTGTTCTTCTGAGTCTGTGACCTATTGCCAGGAGAGGAGGAAGAGGATACAACAGAAAGAGCAATTCACAGAGCAGTAAAAAGAAAATGAACATTACTCCCACTCTCCCACAACACTCATACCTCATCAACATCCTTGCTGAGCTTCTGAGCTATAACACTCAATTTAGAAGAAGGGTAATTATCATAACATACCTGCTACAATTTTCAAGACACTGTATTCTGAATCTGGTTGCTGTATGTTGTCCCTCACAGGTGACCTTCAAAACAATATTTGGCTTATGGTTCAAAATGTAATGCTTCTGAATGGAAATCTTGTAGCATTACAAATGCAACAGCATTGCACAGCTACGTTTTTGACCTTCTCCCAGTTACCTGGGTGATAGATTGTTGGATGGGAAGGGAGGTGATAGATTGTTGGATAGAAAGGGAGGAGTGTGAGCTGGTGACTAGGGGTCACTGAGTGCAAGTCAGAAGTATTCCAGAAGTTGAGCTCAGCCAGTTGATTGAGTAGATTGGGGTATCCATGGTATCATGGGGTCCTTTGAATTGAAGAAGGTTGGTTGGAATTGGGGGAAGGACTGGGCAGGTGATGACATCATGGTGGTAATAGGCAAAGGCAGAGATGGTGAGAAATGGGGGCATGTCACTCACAGGAAACACGGCCTTGGTGTTTAGCACTAATACTGCATTCCACCCGGTCACTGGAGCTTCAGTGGCCCCAGTTTCTGGTTGTTGCTGTTTAATGCCAAGTCAGCCTCTAAGAAAGCTCTCCTTATCCTTGAATTAATTGAGAGGCCAATGCTGAATACATGAAAAGAGTAAGGAAGATGACCTTGACAGAGATATGCAGGTGCCATTGTCTAGGCAAAAGGAGCTAAAGCATTTTTTAAGTCCAGAATGTCCAGATAACGTTTGGAAGCAGCTCAGGCAGACACCTCCCTAATTCACTGAACTATAAGGAGGAGGAGGTACAGTACAATCAGACTTGCAAGACTGATGTCAGCCCCCTATGTAGACCAGTCCATGAAATCAACTCCACAGGATGGCTAAAACTACCTTTATTAAAATTGGCTATAATAAGAGATTCTTGCAAGGGGGGTCTAGAAAATGTGCTTTCTCTGCTGAAATGCCTGCCCTATGGCAGCCCCCTCCCATGAATTCTGAGTGTCCCTTGTCTTGCTAGCCTTCTGTAAAGCTTTAAAGACTTGGCTTTTCCATCCTGCATTGGGCAGGATGTTAGTTAAGTCCAGTTGGTTTGTCTGTCTACTATTTGATTCAGAAGGTGGAAGGAATTTTTTGGACCTCAGGTGCACTGAATTTGATTGCTGTTATAACTGTTTTTAATTATTTTTAATTGTTGCTGTTTTGGTTCTTAACTTATGTTAGCCTCCCAATGTCACATTTGTGACATGAACAACCATATAATTTTTTTTAAAGAAAGAAATGTCCATGGCTCAGGCATGGCAACTGTACATTCAAAGGCTCACTTAGAAGCCCTCTGGATCTCATTTTCCAGTACTGAGGATCATATGCAGCAAAACAAAAATATTCAGATACTAAGGCAATGAGAGTGTGATGGGACAGAGGAGAGCCTCAGAAGTTGCCACCTGCTGGGCAATGAATGGCTGATGCCTCTTAACAGAGTTACTAAGTAAATCCATTTCTTTTTTCCAGCTAAATGGACAGAGCATAAAAACAAAGTTTGTGCCCCCTCCAAGAGCTGTACCCTCTTACCAGGATTCCTAACTAAAATCTGTGTGGCCTTCTAAAGGCCTCTCTGATTCCCTGTTTTGATTGTGACTCCCTTTGTTTTCAGTGAGGGCAACAAGAAATCTGTAAAAATAACTGGGGCCCTGAGCAGGTTCTTTCTGTCCTGTAATCCTACACCCCCAGATATTAACATCTGATGGGGCTGGACAGGTGACAAGCAGACAAGTCATACTGGCTGCAAAATTGCTCGGCTGCTGCTGTTTACTGTTCTGATGTAGGTTACAGAGTGTGCCTATGTCCCCAACATATACTCAGAGGGGAAGGAAATGCTATTGTGATAATGCTTGGTCCTCCATATGTATCAAAATCAAAATAATTGCTTTGAGTTGAGCATCAAAAGGAGAAGTTAAACATTAGGATAAGCAGAAAAACTAGATTCTCATAGACCACACAGAACACACATTTAGATTCCTAGTATTTGGATCCTACTTACATGAACTCAACATGTTGAAGCCACGTCAGAATTGTGACTTAATCCATAGAAAAGACTTGTGATTAATATCAGCCATGCACTTTCACCAGGAGAGTGTACTGAGGACCAAGTACCATCATATAATTAGAATTGGAATGAATTGCTTCTTAAAAATAAATAGTTGCAGGGCTCTTTATCTGATCAAATCCATTGCAGGTACAGTATAGGGATTGTGATCCTTTCCATATATCCCATCCAATCTTGATTGACCTTTGGTGTCTTCAGTTTGCACTGGAAGAAAAGTTTCCATTGGGAACTATTTTTTGCCAGCAAATATCAGTCATGGATGGCCTGATCAGAACTGGACAGCAATGGAGATTATATATGTGTGGGGGTGTGCGTAAGGGTGTGTAGGATTATACATATACCTTGTCAGACACCCCACACTTATTTACTTTTTTGAAAACCAGTCACACAGTTGCTAATTTTGTGAATGAAATCTTCAGGTTTACATCTATATTTTTCTTTTACATAATTTCTTTTAATGTTGTATTTACTACCTATTGTCTTTCATTAAAGTATTACTTTTCCTGCCAGAAGTGTATCTAAATGAGCTTCATCTCTGTTTTATGCATTCATGGAATGGACTGGAGGTTAAGAGTCAACAGCTTCTGCAGGACCAGGGGCTCTCTATTCCCATCTTTTCATCCTGGGATTAGTGATAACAGAGTTGTTATCTCTGACGGCTGTCCAGAGTTCTACAGATCAATCTGTGAGTGTCCCAATGCTGCCAGGGATAGTGCATGTACTACTTGATTTCAAACTCCTACAATTCCCTTTTTTGAAAATCAAGCATTAAGCCAAATCAGAATTATAACCCATGACTAAATCCTTTAAATTTCAATTGTGTAAGCAAGGCCAACTCTGAATACATATGCCTCTTGACTACAGTGGCCATATTTTCTTGGAAAAAATGAAGGACGAACCTGAAAAAGGGGCAAATCTGAAAGAGGTTCATAAGGGGAAAAAAACTTGTTTATATTTATAACTTTGCTTTACAAAGAAAAATTCAAGAGCAAGACCAAGAAAATAAATAATTTAAATAAATAAACCTAAAGGACAGCTTTTTGAAATAAAGGACTGTCCTTATAATAAAGGACATGTGTTCACTGTACTCTTGACTTACATCAGTGTATCAGTACATTCTCTGGCACTTTGACACACACAAAATATTTGTTGTCCCCAGGAAATTTAGAGAACTTCTCTTGAATCAGAGGTTACAAGTCAGGTGAAGTAAGTCCTCACATTATGCTCATTACAACTGTTTTGGATGTAACCTTGTCCAATACTGGAAGTTTTTGACTTTTCAGGAAACACCTTGCATGTTCTTTAATGTTTACCAGAGTCATATGAATTTATGCTCAAATTGTGGAGGGTATCCATGTGGAAACCCAGTCTTGAAAAGGAAGCAAGCAAAAGAAAATCAAGCTTGCATTTTGGAGGGCTCCGACCATTCAAATTGTTACTCCGCTGCCTTTTATAATGTGCCCTCTAGTGGATTGTTACTATATTCCGGATTTTTTTTGTTCAGACCTGATTGCAAAATACACCTTATCTGCCTGGAATGATGATAATTTACAGATTTCACAGAAGTTGTTCTAAATGCAAAATAGGTTAAACAATCTGACTGTCTGGAAATTGACCATTCTAATGCAACATGAAAAATCGGGAAGCAAGTATATCTAACAATTTAAGTTTCCTTGATGTTGCTCTGTGCACTCTAAATACCGTAACCAAGTTCAGGAGAATGGGCCTCTATCTCCTGAGACACACTCAGACTGAAATTACCCTAAGCAGTTAGAGGACTAATTTCCACGATCTGCTTAGCTTTTGGATTGAGCTGATTCACTTATGTACTCTGCAACGGTTGCCGAAAGCATTTCACATAGCTGCCTCTATATAGAAGGCTGAAAAATCAGATGTGATTGTGGAGAGGTTCATCATCTCTGAGGCAGACATCTTGCTAAAGCAAAGCAGATTAGGGTCTGGCCAGCACTTGGATGGGAGACCCCTTTGAATTCCTATGAATGTTGGCTAGAGTTTCGTGATGGAAATAGATGGAAAATAAATGCTCATACAGACCTTTTTAACTTAGATATTAGAAACAACTGCTTTTCATATAGATGCAGCTTCAGATGGCTCCTGTGTCCCAGACTGTAGACGTGTATCAGTTTGTAATGATATTCTGAGCGTACCCTCATAAAGCAAGATTCCAGTTTACAAAGTCAAGGCAAACAGTTCCTTTAAAGCTAATTTTGTAGATCCAGCAAAGAACTGTGGTTTAGTTCACATATTCCATTAAGCCAAATATGTTATGTTTTGATTTCAGTGCATTTTGTGAACCCAGCCAATAATGGTTTACTCAACAAATCATGGTTAAACAAATCATGGCTTTGAGCCCAATCTAGCCTGTCAGAATTAAAAAAAAAACAACAACACTAACCTGTCCACACTTCAGTGTGTACTGCCCCAAATTTTGATTGGTTCCTTTTTCTTAGCAATGAACCAAATCCAATCCATGTGGCAAATCGGACTGTGAATGCCACCACTTGTCATCTAGACCCATGTCCCTCCTGGCTGGTGAAAGCAGCTCAGGAGATGACATGTGGTTGGGTCCAGATGGTTAATATATTCTTGCAGGAGGAGGTGTTTCCAGCTGCCTTTAAGGAGGCACTGGTACACCCCCTCCTCAAGAAGCCATCCCTGGACCCTACTATACTGGGCAATTTTCACCCTGTCTCCCACCTTCCCTTTTTGGGAAAGGTGGTTGAGAAAGTGGTTGCGTTGCAGCTCCAGAGGATTCTGGAGGAAATGGATTATCTGGACCCATTTCCGTCAAGTTTCAGGCCCAGATATGGGATGGAAACAGCATGGGTCACACTTATGGATGATCTCTGGCTGGAGTGGGATGGGGGCAGTGCATCCATCTTGGCTCTTCTTGACCTCTCAGTGGCTTTCGATACCATCAACCATGGTATCCTTTTGGGGCGGCTCAGGGAGTTGGGGGTGGGCAGTGTGGTTTTGCGCTGGTTCACCTCCTTCCTCCAGGGCCAGTCCCAATTGGTGGTGATAGGGGATGAACCCGCAACCCCTCTTGCAGTGTTCGGTTCTCTCTTCGCTCCTTTTTAACATCTACATGCAGGGCTGCAACTGGGGGAGTGCCAAAATGAGCGCTGGGGGGGGCACCAAAATGGGCATGGAATCCACGTTTGCCCCAGGTGACACAGACCCTAGTTGCGGCCCTGTATACATGAAGCCACTGGGTGAGATCATCCGTCACCACGGGATGAGGTATCATCAATATACTGATGATACTCAATTGTATATTTCCATCCCAGGTGAGGTAAGCGATGCAGTGACTGCCCTCTCTCAGTGCCTGGGGGCTGTGGGGGTCTGGATGGGGCACAACAGGCTTCAGGTGAACCCTGGTAAGATGGAGTGGCTGTGGGTTAATGGCTCTTCCGTATCCAGAACTTTGTCATCTTTGGTTCTGGATGGGGTTGCACTACCTCAGACAGACCTGGTGCATAATCTGGGGGTCCTCCTGGACTCATGGCTCCTGCTCAAAGAGCAGGTGGCAGCCGTGGCCAGGAGGGCCTTTTCACAACTTTGTGCTGTGCACCAGTTACACCCCTTCCTGGATCGGGAGGCCCTATGACTACTCATGCCCTTGTTATCTCCCATATTGTCCTGACAAGCAGGAACCATGCCGAGACGAGGAATAGGTCTCTAGTGTTTTATTACTGCTACAGTAGACAGAAAATCCTAACAAACTGAAGAAGCGTGAGAAGACTCATACAGATAAACCTCAAAAGTCAAGGCGGGTCTGTTTGAATGACAGCTCAAATTCTCTCTACTACGCATGCATTTTCCCCCCTGGACAGCCCGCCTCCTGCTCACCATCAGTGCTCATGACACATATAGACTATTGCAATGTGCTGAACATGGGGTTACCCTTGAAGAGTATCCGGAAGCTACAGCTTGTCCAGAATGCAGCCACGTGGGCTATTTTTGGTGCCCCTAGAAGGGCACATGTAACACCTTTGCTGCACGAGCTGCACTGGGTGCCAGTTTGCTTCCAGGTCCAATTCAAGGTGTTGGTTATTACCTTTAAAGCCCTACATGGCACGGGGCCAGGTTACCTGAGGGATCGTCTCATCCCCATAACATCGTCCCGCCCCACCCTGCATGTTGTGGACCCCATCGGTAAGAGAATTCCATCTTGCAGGCTCCAGGAGGCGGGCCTTCTCTGCAGTAGCTCCTGCCCTCTGGAACATCTTGCCCCTGGAGGTGAGGCTAGCCCCCTCACTCCTGGACCTCCGGAGGAATTTGAAGACCTGGCTCTGCCACCTGGCTCGGGGCAGGGAGGGGAGTTGTCACGTTTGGGGATGGCTAGTGCCCTAGAGCGCTCAGCGCATACAAGGACTGAGTTATTATCTGCCACTTGGGATTCTATTTTTATCTATGATTGTTGTTTACTTGTAATTGTATTTTTAGATATTAAATTTTTATATATTGTAATTTTATTGTGTATTTATTGTTTTATTGTGTCATGAGTGCCGTTGAGCTAAAGTCATCAGCGCAATGGCACTCATGACAATGACAAGGAAATAAGTGAAGGGGCACAAGTTAAGTAGCCATCAACCCACAACGACTAACGGCTAACAAACAATAGCTAAACGAATCACGGAGCCACCCAAGCCATCAGCGGCAATACAACGGGGATCGCCCAGCTGAAAGCAATCAGCAGAAGAATGGAAACCTGAGGATGGGCGATCCTGGAAGCCCTCAACCAATGGCAGGGCAACGCATGGGACAAAGGGGGGTGACGTGACCGTGAGCGAGGGGGCGCTGACCGGCGCGGGGTATTTAAACCCCGCACCGGCGCGCTCCTGTCACTCTCAGCTTTTTTCTACCAACGTTGTACCTACCCTGAAATAAACCAGAACCTGCTTTGCAAACCAGCGTCTGAACGTTATTCAGAGGTAGGCAGCGCACGACATAAAGCTGAGAGTCATAAACTCAGCCTCGCCGAGCCCCACCGGACGACAACGAGCCGCGGGAGGAGTAGACGGCGAGAAGACCAGCAAGATGAGGCCGGAACGGCGCGGGCAAGGAGGGCGAGCCGCGCGGCAAGAGACAGAGGAGGACCGACCGAGGCCAGAGGCACCGCGGACTCCCGGAGCCATGGACGCCCACCCCACCCGACCCGAGCCTCAGCTCCAACCCCAAGGGGAGATGGCGACGGAGGCAACCCGACCGCGGGAGGGAGCAGCACGACTTCCGAAACCAGCGGAGGACCCCGCGCCCCACATCGCACCCCAGCAACGGGCGTGGAGCGACAGCCCCACGGTGCTCAACACGGAGGAGGACGACGGAGACACCCATCAGACGGAGGAGGAAGCGGACCCGCGGCGGAGGGACGATGAACCCCACCGGCAACCCACCCCCGAGGACGCGCCAACGGAACCGGCCCCAGCGGCGGCGCGGGCTGTGGACGAGGAGGCACGAGCTGAACTCGCGGCCATGCGGGCTCAGCTGACGGAACTCCGGACCATGCTCCAGGCGCTTATGCCCCCCACGCCACCCAATGACGTCCCCGCACAAGCCCACACCCCGAGCGAAGCACCGAACCCACACGGGCCAGCGGAGAGCCAGCAGACGGCACAGGCGGCCGACACCACACCCCGGGAAGCGAGAGGCGGGGCCGCACAAAACGCCCGGGCCCCAAAGGACTTCCCCATCTTCTTCGATGGGACCCCCTCAAAACTCTCGTTTTTCATTACCAACGCTAGGGAGTTCATGGGGAGGCACGGACACTCCTATGACTCCGAGGCCGACAAGATCGCCGCCGTGGCGATCAAACTCCAAGACAGGGCGGCGGACTGGTACGTCCAACTGTACGAGTCCAGCTCCCCCGCCCTCGCCACCTTCCCTGCTTTCATCAAAGAGATGAAAAACTACTTCGAAGACCCCCTAGCTAAAGTACGGGCGAAAAGCGCACTCCAGAGACTTAAACAGGGCACACGCACGGTCCCTGACTACGCCCTGGAGTTCAAAGCCCTCGCGGGAAAGGTCTGCGACTGGTCTGAGACCACCCTGCTGGAAATCTTCAAAAGGGGGCTCAACCGCGACGTTCTCCAATGGGCCCTCTACCGCGACGACCCAGAAACGTTACACGGGTGGATCCACCTCGCGGGGAGAGCCGAACACGCGCACCGCACCTTCCTTATGACAACCACGGAAGACACAAACTATGTCGGGGAAAAGGTACCCGCACCACACGGGGGGATGGCCGGCCCCATATACCCAAAAAAGAGGTTCAACCGGGAGCCCTGCGGGAGGTGTGGCAAATTAGGGCACAAGACGGCGGATTGCTTCGCCAACCGACCGCCGACCAGCGCGCCCAAGCCCGCCCCGAAAATTAGCCCCAAACCACCCAACCCGGGGCCGCCCCCTCACCGCCGAATGACCGTGGCCACAGCGACACCGGAAGAGGGCTGGGACGCGTACGGGGGGGAAGAGGACAATACCGACCCCGACCAGCCGGCGGGAAATGCTCCCCGCCTGCTCTGAGACGCGTGGCGAGGCAGGCGGTGGGACAGCAACGCGGACCACCTCAACGAAACGACAAAAGCTCCGTAATATTGGCAGCAATCCAACTCTCTGCCGGCAACGGAGCCACCACGGCCGCGGCACTAGTGGACTCGGGGTGCTCAAAAAACCTCATCCACCCCGACCTAGTCGCCAAACTCGACCTCCGCTGCTTCCCCCTCCCCACGCCGCTGGCATTCCACCAGCTGGACGGCTCTACAGCGGGAGGGAAACCAGCCACGCTACAAACCGAGCCGGTCACCCTGCAAATGGGCACTCACACCGAGCGCACATCGTTCGTAGTCACGCCCATCGGACGGCCCATTGCAGTCCTGGGGATGCCATGGCTCGCGAAAAACAACCCGCGGATCAACTGGGCGACCCGCACCTTCACATGCGGCGACGGCGAGTATCGAGCACCGGCACCAGCTGGCAAAAGCAACCCCACGGTAGGACGAGCGGAGGCGACCACACAAGACAACGCCGCTACCACAGCAGACCTACCAGAACAATACGCCGACTTCTCCGAGGTCTTCGGAGAGGCAGAGGCAGACCAACTACCCCCCCACCGCAAGACGGATTGCCGGATCGACCTACTGCCCGACGTCCCCCTACCTAGACCAAAGATCTATTCGATGACCCCGAAGGAGATGGCAACCCTCCGGGAGTTCATCGATAAAAACCTAGACAGGGGATTCATAGAGCCAGCATGCTCACCGGTCGGAGCCCCCGTCTTATTCCGGGAGAAGAAAGACGGGACCCTACGGCTCTGCACCGACTACCGGGGCCTAAACGCGGCTTCCCTGTCCAACAAATACCCCTTACCCCTGGTAAAGGACATGCTCGCCCACCTCTCCACGGGCAAAGTCTTTTCCAAATTGGACCTTCGCGAGGCGTACTATCGCATCCGAATCAGGGAGGGGGACGAATGGAAGACGGCGTTTAACTGCCCCCTAGGCGCCTTCCAGTACAAGGTACTGCCCTTCGGACTCGCGGGGGCCCCTGGGGTGTTCATGCAGCTCATCAATGAGGTACTGCATGAACATCTGTTTAAAGGGGTCCTGGTCTACATCGACGACGTCCTCATTTACACAAAAACACACGAGGAACACGTAACCTTAGTCAGGCAAGTCCTCGACAAGCTCAGAAGGGCGCAGCTCTATGCAAAGCCTACAAAGTGCGAGTTTCACAAAGAGCGCCTAGACTATTTGGGGTATCGAATCTCCGGGGACGGCATCGAAATGGACCCCGCAAAAGTCGAAGCGGTGCTAAACTGGGAGCGGCCCCGCAACAGACGGCAACTACAGAGCTTCCTGGGATTCGCGAATTTCTACAGGTCCTTCGCCCGGGGGTTCGCTGAGATAGCCCTCCCCTTAACGGACCTCCTCAAAACCAAAGGGGTGGGGGACACCCGACGCGCCAAGAACCCAGGCACAGTGCTGAATTGGACTCCCGCGTGCCAGACCGCATTCGACAAGCTGAAAGCGCTGTTCACGACGGAGCCAATCCTCGCACACCCGGACCCAGAACGGCCGTTCGTGGTCCAAGCCGACGCCTCAGACTTCTCCCTGGGAGCCATCCTGCTACAAAAAGACTCCACGGGGCTCCTGAAACCATGCGCCTACCTGTCAAGGAAGTTCTCCGAGACAGAGAGGCGATGGCACGTCTGGGAGAAAGAAGCCTTCGCGGTGAAATCGGCACTAGAGACATGGCGTCACCTACTCGAGGGAGCCACCCAACCATTCGAGGTCTGGACGGACCACCGGAACCTCGAGGCCCTACGAACGCCTAGACGCCTTAGCCCAAAACAGGTCCGATGGGCCCAATTCTTCAGCCGCTTTGATTTCCAGCTGAAGTTCATGCCGGGCAAGAAGAACTTCCTGGCCGACGCCCTCTCCCGGCTGCCCCAAGACGAAGAGCCCGCCCCAGACACCATTGGGACGGTCCTATCCGCCTCGCAACTGGGAATGGCCGTGACCACCCGAAGCGGCGCACGGAGGCAGCTCGACGCTACGGCGCAGCCGACGGCGGGACAACCGGCGACGGAAAGAAGCCAACCGCAACTACCAGGGGGAATGCGCACGGACCTCGCCGCCGCCCTCAAAACCGACCCCTGGTTCCTGGCAAACCCCGACAAGGTAACGATGGCGCAAGACCTGGCATGGGGGGAAGGCAGAATCTACGTCCCGGACTCGCAACGCCAGGCGATCTTGCATAGGTCACACGACGCCAAGCAAGCGGGACACTTTGGGTTCCTCAAGACCCTACACCTAACACGGCGCCAATTCTGGTGGCCCGCGCTCAGGCGAGACGTAAAAACCTACGTGGCGTCCTGCCCAACGTGCGCTAGGGCCAAACGGGCACCAGGCAAACCCGCGGGGCTATTGCAACGGGTGGCAGAACCCTCCCGCCCATGGGAGGAAATCTCTATGGATTTTATAGTGGACCTCCCACCCAGCCAGAAGAAAACGGCCATTTGGGTGGTGAAGGACTACTTCTCAAAGCAGGCCCACTTCATCCCCTGCACGTCGGTCCCATCCTCACAACAACTAGCCAAACTCTTCCTCATCCACGTGTACAGGCTACACGGATGTCCCGCACGTGTGGTGACCGACAGGGGCACACAGTTCACCTCCAAATTCTGGCGGGCCTTCCTGAAGCTGACGGGGACCCAACAGGCCCTATCTACGGCTTGGCATCCGCAGACGGACGGAGCCACTGAGGTTCTTAATGCCACCTTAGAGCAATTTATACGATCATATACGAACTACCACCAAGACGACTGGGCTGAACTGCTCCCGTTCGCCGAAGTCGCATACAACAACGCCGTCCACACGAGCACGGGGAAAACCCCGTTCGAAGTAGTCTCGGGGCGCGACTTCGTCCCCATACCGGAGCTACCTCAACCCCCGGAACCCCAGGTGGACGCCAGCGACTGGGGACGGAAGATCGCGGAAGCATGGCCAGTAATCACGGCGGCGCTGAAGGAGGCACAGGCTGCTTACAAAGAGCAGGCCGACAAGCACCGGCGCCAACAACCGCCGTTCCAGGCGGGGGATATGGCCTATCTCTCCACCAAGTTCCTAAAGTCAACCCAACCCTCGAAAAAACTGGGGCCTAAGTACATCGGGCCGTTCCGAGTCACGCAAATAGTGAACCCGGTAGCAATACGCCTGGACCTGCCACACAACCTCCGGAGACTCCACCCGGTGTTCCATACCAGCCTCCTAAAACCGGCAACCACCTCCCGATGGCACCCAAGCACGCCACAGCCCGCACCGCTAATGATCGACGGGCAACACCACTTCGAGATCAGGGACATCCTCGACTCCCGCAAGCAACGAGGAACTCTACACTATCTGGTCAGGTGGAAACACTTCCCCCACCCGGAATGGGTGGCGGCGCACAACGTTAACGCGCCTGACCTGACCAGAGCATTTCACCGGGCATACCCCGACAAACCGCAATCAAGGTCAGCAAAACAAACCCCCCCCCGCAGGCCCCCCCCGCCTCCCGTGCCCCAAGGGAAAGGGCCCCCCCCAAGCCCGCGACTTGGGTGGACCTTCCCCCCCCCGGGACTCACTCCCCCCGCCCCGGGCCCACGGGGTGGTGACAAACGATCGCCAGCACCCTCCCCCCGCCCCCCGGCCGCGGGGGAGTGGCAAGCAAGTCAACAGGGCAACCTGGGGGCAACGCCCAGGAGACACAACAAAGGCGACGCACTCTAAATAAGAAAAGAAGGGCCCTACCTGGAGCTGAGCAGCACCCGACCAGCCATGCCTCTCGCCTCGCCGAACTGAGCCAAACAAACAGGGTGTGGTTGGAGCATGCGCACGCCAGGTCAGAACCCGAGCATGCGCACCATGGACACACCCTGGGAAGGCACGTGGTAGAGGGAGGAGCAAAGGGAGGGGCGACAACTACTCCGGCGGGAACTTTGAAAAAAAAAAAAAAAAAAAAAATGTGGCGTTTTGACAGCTCCACGGGGAAAACCAAGAAAACCGGGGGAGAACACTATTCGAAAAGGGGGCAGTATGTCATAAGTGCCGTTGAGCTAAAGTCATCAGCGCAATGGCACTCATGACAATGACAAGGAAATAAGTGAAGGGGCACAAGTTAAGTAGCCATCAACCCACAACGACTAACGGCTAACAAACAATAGCTAAACGAATCACGGAGCCACCCAAGCCATCAGCGGCAATACAACGGGGATCGCCCAGCTGAAAGCAATCAGCAGAAGAATGGAAACCTGAGGATGGGCGATCCTGGAAGCCCTCAACCAATGGCAGGGCAACGCATGGGACAAAGGGGGGTGACGTGACCGTGAGCGAGGGGGCGCTGACCGGCGCGGGGTATTTAAACCCCGCACCGGCGCGCTCCTGTCACTCTCAGCTTTTTTCTACCAACGTTGTACCTACCCTGAAATAAACCAGAACCTGCTTTGCAAACCAGCGTCTGAACGTTATTCAGAGGTAGGCAGCGCACGACATATTGATTATTGTTGTAAACCACCCAGAGTCACTCTGGTGGGAGTTGATGGGCAGTGACAAATTTGATAAATAAATAAAAATAAATAAATGTTCTCAGAAAACTGGTTTCATATACATAACATCTCCTGAGACTAACTGGAGTGGAATTTTCCTTGGGACCATGCTGGGGAAAGTGGAGAGTGATAAATGCATCCTTCTCATAGGCCAGTCTTAATTTCAATCCTGTTTCCATAGCATCAGTTTAAATATTTTAAATTATATATGTTAATTAACCGTGAGAGCCAGTTTGGTGTAGTGGTTAAGGCATCAGGCTAGAAACTGGGCGACTATGAGTTTTAGCCCCACCTTGGGCACAAAGCCAGCTGGGTGACCTTGGGCCAGTCACTCTCTCTCAGCCCTAGGAAGGAGGCAATGGCAAACCACTTCTGAAAAACCTCACCAAGAAAAACTGCAGAGACTAACTCAGGCAGTCACCAGGAGTTAAAGCTGACTTCACATACACACACACCATATCTATCTTGCACCACATCTAATTTGGTCCTGTCAAGTGACAGGAAAGGGGGACACATCCTTATGGGGGAAAAGCAGCCATGCAGAAACCCTCTTCCTGCTCCAGTGTCTGATTTAGACTTGTTGAGGCCCTAAGCTTTATAAAGCTTGGAGGCCCCTTGTTGTAAAGTTACACCAAAAGGTCTCACTAAGGTGCATACTAAAACAGGACCTTGGTTTGCCACAAAAAAATTGAAAACATATATATGCCTTTTAATTATTTAATGGCAAGGTATTTAAAGTGAAAAATACAAATTATTTTCAAATGAATGCATTTACTGATTACATAGTTATCATTTGGCCAGCTTGATCTCTCTCATAGATTATAATATAGTACACCCTGGAAACAATACTTAAATGTAAATTCTAAAAGCAAAAAAAAAAAATCTGAAATGTTATGAGGCCCTGACATTGTGAGGCCCTAAGCTGTACCTTGTTTAGCTTATGTCTAAATCTGGCACTGCCCTGCTCCCTAGTTGTTTGTACAAAACAACCACCCAGAGTCCCCTTTTCGGGAGAGATGGGCAGTGATAGAAATTTGGAAAATAAATAAATAAATATAAATAAATAAATAAATAAATAAAAGTGAAAACCTGCAACTGCCTGGCCAAACCTTTGATCTAATATGACTCCCTTGAACACTGAGGAAGCTGACCGTCTCCACCAAATTAGTCATGCTGGTCCTGCCAATGTCCCTATTAGATGGAAGGGAGACTGTTACAAGCAGTACACCAGCATTAGACCAAACCTCCCATCCATACTGTCTGGATAGCTGAGAAATGCTGCATTAGATAATTTGTATCCAGGGAAGAAGAGGGAAGAAATGCAAATGAAAAAATGCAAAGTGGAGCTCTTTTTTAAAATTTGTAGATCTGACGGTAAGTTCCCAGCCCAGGAATTTAATTTGCTGGGAAGGTAGTTTGAAACTTTTGGTGCCTTGTCAATCATACAAGCAGCCACTGGAGATAACACAATTCAATGGGCCGTTCCAGGAGTAGCATGCAAGTCCAGGACTTCATGTTGGTCTTCTTGCCTACTTCCTTTTTGAATGGCCAATGCACAACGCCTTCTCTGAGTCTGTATTTACAAAGACGCCCTTACCATAGCCATGGATCTAACTAAGAGCAGCAATAGCTTCTCAGTCATCATTAATGTAGAGACATTTAAAAAAAAATCTACAACCCCACAAGACTTACGGTCATTACTGTGCACAATCTGGAAGTTCTTAACTGAGGCATGAGTAACTCTTCCATGGAAATTCAGCACATAGGACTGAGTTTCATCATTCCACACAGGGGCTTTGTTATGCAGCTCAATTAAGTTGTCCATTATCTTATTCTGCCATCTCATGAGTAACCCATCATTATCCTAGGAAGATGTGAGAAAAAGCATTATCACAAGTAATTCAAAAGCATGCCTTCTTCAATGTTTATTTGCTTATATTTGCACGAAGAAATAATGCATGAACATACAACTGATTCTCAGGGTGTATATAACAAGAAGTCCTCTAATATTTCTGAACATTATTACAGTAACATCTTAGCCGTGATCCTCTTAAAAGTGCTTGCACAGTGAAACTATTGATATTAATATACTAAGAAACTAAATATGCACATACTTGTTCCTTCACATTTCATGAGTGGAGTTCAAGGGAGCTTGTAAAGGACAATATTCACAGATAATTATATATCAAAGCTTGCAATCCTTAGCTTAGCTTCTGACAACCTGGTGCCAGAATATTGACTAGGAATTTTGGAAGATGGAGTGCCAACCCAGGTGGAGGTCACCAGGTTAGGAAAGATTTGAATATTTCCTCAAATTTTAGAATCAATATTTTCTGCTGTGAATTCTTTGAAGAAGGAATTATATATTCCATTCTTCCTCTGAGGAGTTTGATATAATCATTTTATTTTAAAACTGTATATGAGATTTTTCATTGGAAGGAGGTGGCCAAGCAGGGATCTGAAGATACATCTTCATATCAAACTGGATGACATAGCAAATGCTTATATAGCCTTTGACCCACTCAGTCTTGTTTTGTCAATGGAAACTCTTTACCATTTATATTACTTGTTGGTTGAGCTCCTTAGTTGCAGAGCAATTTTCTGCAACTTGGTAGTCTCCACATGTGTTGGTCTACAGCTTCGAACACTTCCCAACCATAGTGAAGATTACAGTTCAACAGACCTGGAGGGTGCCAAGTTCAGGAAGATTGCTCAAAAACAGTCTTGTTCAAAAAACAAAGCCTTGTTTTTGTACAAAATACAAAACCTTGAAAACCCCACTGTGTCTCCTGTTCTAAAAGGAAGTTCTACATTTGATATTTTTGCTGACACAGAATTTCATGGTAAAGATGAAGGACACTAAATGACTAAATCTCTCTCTGTACATCTGGGCATTTTATCTTTTTATCTTTTTTTTTTTTTTAGTAATCAGCATAGGTAGAGCATCAGAGAGATGGCAATATGAAGTCTACAAACCTGCAGAAGTAATGGAGCCTTGTATGAAGGTTTATGTGTAACTTACATTTCGGGGACGGATTGGCACCCTTTCATTATCAGAATTCATTCCAGGAATGACCACTGTCATTTTTCGAGGTCCTTTGAAACCTAATACATTTGTCTCCTGAAACAGAAATACCAAAACTTTCATAACTGAGTTACCACCATGTATCCTCAAAACATGATCAACTTCAGCTGATTCTTAACTGTTTAAAGCCACCTTTCTGCTAGTCCCAAACCTTATATTGCATTTGTGTCTCAGTAGTTCCAAAATGCAGTACTGAATACATTTAGCCTTCCAACACATATATGAAAGAAAAGAAAAAGGAATTAGGGAATGGAATATGTCACACCTGCCCTGCCAATCTGCTTCCTTCTCTTCCCCAGCCTGCTGTGCTGCTTCTCCCCACTCCCTGCCACTGGGCAGTTGCTGCCTCCCCCACTAGGGGATGCTGATGGGGCAGCAAGGTCACTGTTGTGGTTGAAATCTGGCTCCCTCAGTGCCCCAGAAGAGATGATTGTGGCAATTCACTGCTATGGCTGAAAAAGAGCAACAACTGTTCTTTAAGTGGCATGGTGTGAAGCTCAGTCTCTGTTTTGCAGAGACACAGGCAGTGTTATAGGACAGATGTATTTCTGTGGGTCATCTGGCACCCACCTCTTCTGATCAGGGGACCTAGGAACCTACATTGATTTCTGGCTGTCTCAAAGCACTGGAGAAATGTTAGTAAAAGTCTGTGTTAAACTATTAGGTTGATAGAGACCATTAAACTATAATAAAGTGGCAATATGGCATAGTTAACTGGACTAGGATCTAGAAGGGTGGCTCAAGACATATGCAGATATAAGATTTAATAAACATAATACATGCCCTGACAATCTAGATTAAATTACATTATTTCTTTACATATGACAATTCCTTTAGGAAGAAAAAAATGAATCCCGCTACAAATTAGAGCAGCCTTTCTCAACTTTTTGACCCTGGAGGAACCCTTGAAATATTCTTCGGGCCTCGGGGAACTCCTGCACATTCAGGCTCAAATAGAGGCCACAAAATTATTATATTCGTTTCATGTGTAGGTCTGTATATATGCATTAACAGTGTTCTTAAACTAAAAATAAAGAAACTTACCTCTTTAATGTGAAGTTGCCCAAATTTGAAATAAATTTTTAAATAAATCGTGATCTCCCAAGGAACCCCTAGTGACCTCTCTCAGAACCCTAAGGTTCTACAGAACCCTGGTTGAGAAACTCTGAATTAGATTATTCCCAGCCATAACACATGGAACAGGCATTCTTTCTTTTCTTTATATTGGAGCATACTTTTATTGACACATGAATCAAGCTATATAGCTGTCAGGGATGACTTCTGCAGTGAATGGAATGTTCTTGACATTCCTTGGTACAGATTAGTAACCCACAATCTTGATATGGATTAGTCTAGTGGCTGCCTACTAAATAGAAGTTTAAGGGGGAAGTAGTTCACAGAATGGTTCCTTACATAAACAACAGCTGCAAGCTCCTGGCGTACATTGGACCAGTCAGCATTTGCTCTGTCCGGATTGACACCATTGTCAAACACTGAGAATCGAGTACCCATTAAATTGGATCTAAAACAAAAGACAGAAATCAGGCCACTAGGACAAAAAAGGGTAGAAATTGCACACCACCACTCTTCATTCTGAACAACGATACTTTCTTTGAAAGGTCGTGCTACATTATATACTGAAGTAGCTGTAACAAACATATTAGGTTTTCACAGTGGGATAGAAGAAGAAGGGAATGGAAAGGCCACTCAATCAGGGCATCTGCTGTATTTCTAAACTCCAGGCCTATGAAATTGTGACATGCGTGCCTTTCCCTTTGCCTGGCTAAAACCGGCCCAACCACTGTTTCATTTCTGTCCCCAGGGACAATCTCTGTAACAGATTGGATAGCAAGATGTGTCTGGTTTGTTAGTTTACGCACTGGCTTGATTAACAGGTTGGGTGTAAGAGATCCTGAGTTCAGAACTGAGACAAATCTCTGCCCAAGAGGAAGAGGGGCCATGCTTTAAAAAAAAAAAAGATGGCTGTAACTCAGTGGTAAGGCCAAGCTCTGCATGACAAAAGTCTGGTGTTTACCCTTCAGCCCTTCAGATAAGGTTGTAAATGGCCACAGCCAAACAACCATGTTAAAACAAAATCTATCAGTTCTTTTGCTGACAGGAAAGTATGCCATATAAAACGGGTGGCCTCAATGGCCAAGCCCTCTTCTGCTTCAGTGGCAAGGCTGGTGAGTGGTGCTCTCAAGATAAGTTGTTGGTGGGATAAGTGAAAGAAAATGATGGGAGAGTTTCCTGGCTCTCTTTCTCCTCCCAATAAATGTCACCTGCCAGTGGAAAAAACAGCCACCAATTCTGTCTTTAATGTGAGGTGGGGTGGGGTGGGGTGGGGTGGGGCAAGTATAGCAAGTACTTTGAACAGCAGGCTTAGCCACCTGTCAAGCTGGCTGACTAACCATCTTGTGCAATCAGATCACTCTCCAGAAGCCTTTTGTTTTGTTGCTCTTGCAGCCCAAGCCACGATGGCCATATAGAGCAGTGTCCAGCAGCCGGAGGAGAGGGGGTGTGAGGCCAATAGCTGAGTCTGACTTTAAGCTGCCTCAGCTGTGGGCTGAGGAAGAGACAAGAACAATCGACATGAAGACATGTCATACAGAAATGGTTACCTGGGTATGTTCTTGCCATAATTTAGAGGAACATGAAAATAAGCCCAAGGACTTAAATGGAGGTCTCTAGGACTTAAATCCAGTTAATTAAATACTGGAAATAGAGGAAGGCAATCTGAATGAGAACACTAGAGTAGATGGTAAAGAGGCTTTAATCCTTTGCCCCCCATGATTTCCCAATCCAGACTGGGGCCATATGCCTGTAATCTGCATTGTACCCAAGAATCAGCTGGTTTTAATAGATCCTTGTCTGGTCATAAAAGCTGAAGAAGTAGGAAGACAATCTGAGTTAGAACTGCATTGGAACTGAATTTCAATTTATAGTATTATTAATGAAGATATTTATTAATGAGATATGTCTGTGCTTAAAAATAATGGGTCCCTAAGGAAGCATTTACCAAATCAGATTTTCAGTTTTGTTTAAAATAAATTGTATTAAATAAATAATGTCACAAATCATAGATAAAAATCATTAATATTTACATATTGAACCTGCAAGATTCGTTATGAACTAATATCACTTCTACAACATCAGACAGTCTTCTATAGCCTGAGGCCATTGCTGTGTTGCATGGGAAAACTCAACACTGGAATCGCAACACATCTGGAGGGCACCAGACCAGAGAAGGGTGAACTACTGCTTCCCAAAGAGCATCCTGGGAACTGTAGTTTTTTTCAGAGCTGTTGAAAAGTGTTAGAAATCCTCAGTATTCCCTCTCCAAAAGACAGTTCTAGAAGGATAACATTTATCAAACTTCTTGGATTGTTTATCAAAACTATAATAGGTTAGTAAAGTTGAAGATAACATCAGGCAGTTAACTTAAGATGGTGTGAAAGGGCAATACAATGATTATGATTGCAATTACAACGTCTGTGATGAAGACGAAATATTGCTTGTGAAGTTTTCTGCCTCAAACGAGTGATTGGCTGGGTGGCATTTGTTGCTTTGTTCCAGCAAAAAACTGTGATATGACCTGGTTTGTAGCATAGATTTGTTTCTAGTTGGCTCAGGTCACTCTAATTTACATTCTTAATCTGCTTGATTATCTGTCCTAAGAACTGCTGCATCAGTAAATAAAGGCTTTAATTGGTGCATCCCACCACTGTGGTGCACAGAAAGATTTTTTAATAGTACAGGCAGCATACAGTATATCTGCCAATTTAAATCCTTAGATCCAGAGTGCAAGACTGTTTGCCCGGGAGTGTGGGGAGCTTTTGTAACAAATTGGCCATACATAAGTATTCTAAATTGTCCTTCAATTGACTTGCCAATGAGATATTGTGAATGCTACTTCTATTGCAGATATTAAGAAAGAAAGCTTCAGCAAAGGATCGTTACCTTGTCGTGGTGCTGGAGCTTGAGCACCTCAGTGATGCCATGAGCTCAACCGTGAAGGTCATGACAGAGAGGTCAGACTAAATGCGATCCCTGGGGAAGGTAATGGCAACCCACCCCAGTATTCCTGCCATGAAAACTAAATGGATCAGTACAACAGAGATATGTCAGTATACCATCGGAAGATGAGACTCCCAGGTCGGAAGATGGTCAAAATGCTACTGGGGAGGAACAGAGGATGAGTTCAACTAGTCCCAGATGTGATGACGCAGCTAGCTCAAAGCCGAAAGGACGGCTAGCGGCCGACGGTGCTGGTGGTGAACGGCGAATCCGATGTTCTAAGGATCAACACACCACTGGAACCTGGAATGTAAGATCTATGAGCCAGGGCAAATTGGATGTGGTTATTGGTGAGATGTCAAGGTTAAAGATAGACATTCTGGGCATCAGTGAACTGAAATGGACTGGAATGGGCCACTTCACATCAAATGACCACCAGATCTACTACTGCGGACCAGAGGACCACAGAAGAAATGGAGTAGCCTTCATAATTAATAGTAAAGTGGCTAAAGAAGTGCTTAGATACAATCCAAAAAATGATAGAATGACCTCAATTTGAATTCAGGGCAAGCCATCTAACATCACAGTGATCCAGATATATGCCCCAACCACAGATGCTGAAGAAGCTGAAGTAGATCAGTTCTATGAGGATCTGCAGCACCTACTGGACAACACGTCTAAAAGAGATGTTATTTTCGTCACAGGAGACTAGAATGCTAAGGTGGGCAGTCAAATGACACCTGGAATTACAGGTAAGCATGGCCTGGGAGAACAAAACAAAGCAGGACATAGGCTGATAGAATTTTGCCAAGACAACTCACTCTGCATAACAAACACTCTCTTCCAACAACCTAAGAGACGGCTTTATACATGGACTTCACCAGATGGACAACACCGAAATCGGATTGACTACATCGTTTGCAGCCAAAGGTGGCGGACATCTATACAGTCGATAAAAACAAGACCTGGAGCTGACTGTAGTTCAGATCATGAACTTCTTATTGCACAATTTAGGATCAGACTAAAGAGATTAGGGAAGACCCACAGATCAGCTAGATATGAGCTCACTAATATTCCTAAGGAATATGCTGTGGAGGTGAAGAATCGATTAAAGGGACTGGACTTAGTAGATAGGGTCCTGGAAGAACTATGGACAGAAGTTTGCAACATAGTTCAGGAGGCGGCAACAAAATACATCCCAAAGAAAGAGAAAACCAAGAAGACAAAATGGCTGTCTGCTGAGACACTAGAAGTAGCCGAAGAAAGAAGGAAAGCAAAAGGCAATAGCGATAGGGGGAGATATGCCCAATTAAATGCAAAATTCCAGAGGTTAGCCAGAAGAGACAAGGAATTATTTTTAAACAAGCAATGTGCAGAAGTGGAAGAAGACAATAGAATAGGAAGGACAAGAGACCTCTTCCAGAAAATTAGGAACATCGGAGGTAAATTCCAGGCAAAAATGGGTATGATCAAAAACAAAGATGGCGAGGACCTAACAGAAGAAGAAGAGATCAAGAAAAGGTGGCAAGAATATATGGAAGACCTGTATAGGAAGGATAACAATATCGGGGATAGCTTTGATGGTGTGGTCAGTGAGCTAGAGCCAGACATCCTGAAGAGTGAGGTTGAATGGGCCTTAAGAAGCATTGCTAATAACAAGGCAGCAGGAGACGACGGCATCCCAGCTGAACTGTTCAAAATCTTGCCAGATGATGCTGTCAGGGTAATGCATGCTATATGCCAGCAAATTTGGAAAACACAAGAATGGCCATCAGATTGGAAAAAATCAACTTATATCCCCATACCAAAAAAGGGAAACACTAAAGAATGTTCAAACTATCGAACAGTGGCACTCATTTCGCATGCCAGTAAGGTAATGCTCAATATCCTGCAAGGTAGACTTCAGCAATTCATGGAGTGAGAATTGCCAGATGTACAAGCTGGGTTTAGAAAAGGCAGAGGAACTAGGGACCAAATTGCCAATATCCGATGGATAATGGAAAAAGTCAGGGAGTTTCAGAAAAACTTCTATTTCTGTTTTATTGACTATTCTAAAGCCTTTGACTGTGTGGACCACAACAAATTGTGGCAAGTTCTTAGTGGTATGGGGATACCAAGTCATCTTGTCTGCCTCCTGAAGAATCTGTATAACGACCAGGTAGCAACAGTAAGGACAGACCACGGCACAACGGACTGGTTTAAGATTGGGAAAGGAGTACGGCAGGGCTGTATACTCTCACCCTACCTATTCAACTTGTATGCAGAACACATCATGCGACATGGTGGGCTTGAGGAATCCAAGGCTGGGGTTAAAATTGCTGGAAGAAACATTAACAATCTCAGATATGCAGATGATACCACTTAGATGGCTGAAAGCGAAGAGGAACTGAGGAACCTTAGGATGAAGGTGAAAGAAGAAAGTGCAAAAGCTGGCTTGCAGCTAAACCTCAAAAAAAACCAAGATTATGGCAACCAGTTTGATTGATAACTGGCAAATAGAGGAAGAAAACATAGAGTTAGTGAAAGACTTTGTATTTCTAGGTGCGAACATTACTGCAGATGCTGACTGCAGTCAGGAAATCAGAAGATGTTTAATCCTTGGGAGAAGAGCAATGACAAATCTCAGTAAAATAGTCAAGAGCAGAGACATCATACTGACAACAAAGGTCCGCATAGTTAAAGCAATGGTGTTCCCCATAGTAACATATGGCTGCAAGAGCTGGACCATAAGGAAGACTGAGAGAAGGAAGATCGATGCTTTGGAACTGTGGTGTTGGAGGAAAATTCTGAGAGTGCCTTGGACTGCAAGAAGATCAAACCAGTCCATGCTCCAGGAAATAAAGCCAGACTGCTCACTTGAGGGAAAGATATTAAAGGCCAAACGGAAATACTTTGGCCACATAATGAGAAGACAGGACACCCGGGAGAAGGTGCTGATGCTAGGGAGAGTGGAAGGCAAAAGGAAGAGGGGCCGACCAAGGGCAAGATGGATAGATGATATTCTAGAGGTGACAGACTCGTCCCTGGGGGAGCTGGGAGTGTTGACGACTGACAGGAATCTCTGGCGTGGGCTGGTCCATGAAGTCACGAAGAGTCAGAAGCAACTGAACAAATAAACAACAACAGTTAGGAGGCAGTAGATCAAAAGAAGAAAGAAAGATGGGTGTGATGTTTTGCTCTCACAAGAATAGCTTAAGAGTGTATATGCTAACTGTTGCATGCTTTCCAAAAGACTAAGTAAAGGAAAAAATTACCAGAACACTGTTAAAGTACCACAGATTGTACACATTTTTCATAATCTGTTGTACTTCTCAGATATCCAAGGTGTATTGTTTTCATCTGCCAAACTGCATTTACAGCAAAATACAGTATGTTGGAATTGTTCCTTGCAGAATACCTTAGGTGTTTCAAAATCACTTTGATAAAATAACCCTAACCTCAGCTTGCCAATGAAGTTGTCCCCATCTCGGCTCAAGTCAGTAGGATCAGTGGAAAGCAAGTAGTTTGAGGTCTTGCTCTTTTTTCGTTTTCGACCAGCCAGCAAGAAGACCTAGGTGAAAGGAGGAGATAAGAAAAGTATAGCACGGATGTGGGAAATCAAAGCATCTTAATTTGCCAACTCTCTGACCATAACACAATCTAACATCCACAGTATCCTTGAGAGGTTTCCAATCTCCAGATCATTTTTTATTTATTACAATTATTTGTATACCACCTACTTGTTCAATTCTATATTTCTTACAAAATATATGCATTAAAATCTATTAAAAAATCAATCCAACTTTAAAATAATACCCATGGTTATCCTCAATTAAAACCTCCCTCACCCAATGCCTTTTGGAGGAGAACTGTCTTTGCCAGTTTCCTAAAAAAAAAGGGTGGGGCTTTCCTGACCTCCAGGGGAAAGCAGCTCTCCCAGATTATCACCAGGGTGTCACTGAGCATATCATTCTCCTCCCAGTGCCCTTATCTCTGTGGGCATGGGCATCCCCAGCATCCTCTTTTTTTTTTAAATGATATATGAAACTTTAAAAACATTACAAATAACATTTCTTGGAGAACATTAGTTACAAACACACACAAACATTTACATATAACGTAAGTATATAATATATACATTATTATTACATGCTTAAATATTATATATAGAAATAGTTGGGGGGAGAGAGAGAGAGACAGAATTCCCACACTAAACTACTGGACAGGGGAAGGAAGGGGGAACAAAGGGAAAAAAAAGAGACATCCAAATTATATCTAATTATAAATATAAAACAAAAAGATTTTTTAAAAATCAGGCTACTGATTTTTTAAATATAAGATTATATTTATTTATTATTCTTCCTTCAATTTCATTACTATGATTAAAGTTTTGAACAATGATCTAAACCTAGATCATACAGAACCTAAGAGAGCCAGTTTGGTCTAGTGTTTAAGGCAACGGGCTAGAAAGCTGGAGACCATGAGTTTTAGTCCCGCCTTAGGCATGAAAGCCAGCTGGGTGACCTTGGGCCAGTCACTTTCTCTCAGCCCTAGGAAGGAAGCAGTGGCAAACCACTTCTGAAAAACCTTGCCAAGAAAACTACAGGGACTTGTCCAGGCAGTCTCTGAGAATTGGACACGACTGAATGGATTAAAGTAATAATAATACAGAATCTTATAGTCCAGCATCCTATCCTGGTGAGACCATGTAGGGCGGGTATAATAGTCTAACTGAGAGATAAAAAGGGCATGTCAATGTCTTCAACAACCCAGTTCTTGAACAAGCACAACCAGTGGACCCACTGAAACTGGTTAAATGCTGTCCTAGTCACAGCTTCCACCATCTATCACAGCAGAAGCTATTAGCTCAGGAGAACCCCAAATTACACATTAATTCTTTCAGGGAAGTTCAAACTTGTCTAGTGCAATTGAAAGAAGACCCATGAAACTAGAGTGTCTCTATGCTAATAGAAAGTCCTTCTTGTTGGGATTCATCTCAGTCTGATTTACCCCAACTAGTCTGTCACAGTCTCCAGGCACTGGGTCAGGACTTCCACCACATCACTTGGTTGGCCTGAGGTAGAGCTTTAAACCCAGCTATCATCAGCAGATGGATGATACTGACCTCCAAACTGATGGATGATCTTCTTCATGTAGGGAGGAGGCCAAACCCTTGGGCATTCAACACTGGCATGCTCAGGAGCTCAAACACTCTTCCGCCAGCAGTACCAACTGGAACTGCCTGCTCATGAAGGAGCAGCATCATTGCAGAATACTGCCTCCAATCCTCAAACTTAACACAGCCCAAAGAATGCCATGATTAATGGAATCAAACACTGATGAGAGGTCTTACAAGACAAGGAGAGGTGCCCCATCACAATCCCCCCAAATCAGGTCATCTACAAGAGTGACCAGTTTAGTTTCAGTCCCCTATCCAGGCCTGACCCAAAATGAAAGGGATCCAGTTAATCCATCTCACCCAGGATCCTCATCTTCTCAACAACCTTGCCAAGAAATGGTTGGATTTACTCCATCCAGTCTCTTTCTGACCTAAAATTGTCTAGGATACCTGCTGGGTCAAGAGATTGCTTTTTAAGGAAGGGAGTGTACCACCATCTTCTTCAAGACAGTTTGCATCATCCTTTCCTCCAAAGATGCATTCATCACCTCCTGTACTTATGCCGTTGTGCCCTCTCTGGCTGCATGTATCACCCAAGAGGGGCAAGGAATCTTTTGGAATGGGTGGTCATAAATAACAACTACCACCACTACCAACTCTGGTTAAAGTCGGGCTGCAGGGAACAGCTGGGTTTGTTGCTGGTGTCCCATCCTCCCTGATGCTTAGCATCATCCCTAACTGATCTGCTGGATTCTATGGCTGAGCATGGAAGCTTGCAGATGAAGACTTTAGTCCTCCCCACACTTTTTCAAACCAGGGATGTCCACAAAGTAGGATCCAAAGGGACCAAATTGGTGGGCAAAACCATTGATCAAAGCTCCACCCCTTCCTACCCACATATGAGGTTGACACATATAGAAAGGGATGATGCTTCAATGCACAGTTGAGCACTTTTTTTGTCTCCCCTCCCTTTGCTGCTTCAGATGCCCTTTGAACTCACAGTTTTGAGATCTATAGTGAATTATCTTTGCACAGTGACTGCCCAGAAGTACCTGCTGCCACATCCAATTATTGATAATCTCAGCCAGACAGTTTAGGGATACTGTAATCCCCTAGAATGATAAATTAATTTGTGCAACCCCCACATGAATAAAACAAATGATTTCATAGGGGTTAAGGTAGGACAAGAATCAAATATCCAATGAATTTCAATAATTACCTTAATATTTAATTACATAATGTAATTTATTTAACATTTTCAAAGTGTGCAGTACCACAACTGCCTGCTGTGGGCTTACCCATGCAAAATAGGAGCAAGTTTTGACAGCGCTCCAGTTCGACTGCACAAGTCAAGCTTGTCCAGGCAAAACTGGAGCCCTGGCAAAACTCACTCAGGGCTTTGCTCTCTGCTTTACCTTCATAAACCTGCTTTGCCAGGTACTGGCAAAAGTCACTTCTGTCTTTCATTTTGCCACTGAAAGTTGCTTGCCAAACCCACCCATAGTTTGAGAAACCTGCATTAGTATATTCATTATTACAACGTTCCTAGAACACTCTCTTTTCATAAGTTAGGTCCTAGATATCTTTTATACGGGTGTCTAGAGAAAGATACCCTTTGAATCTCCTATTCACATTTCAACAGAAGCTCCCAATTTGCTCTTCCAGGGAGATTTCTGTTGACCTGCAAAACAGCTGCTCCTAAGAGGGTTTTTTCTCTCTTTTTTTTTGTTACGACTGTGGAAAAAAATTAATCTTCATGTTCCATTTCCTACGATTTACACACATTGATTACATTCTCACCGTTTACACCATTTCTTGTTTGGCCCATTAAAACAGGCTGCCATTTGATCTCTCTCAGAGGAGATATATTTAGCAACCCATTTATCCATCCCTATGTGATTTCACTACAGTGTAATGTCTAAAGGACAGCCTTCTTTCTTATGAGCCCTTCTGCAATGTCTGACAGAATCAGAGGCCTTCCTATCTATCTCACTGCCTAAGTCCCAGAGAGAGAAGACAGATGTGCGTTCAAGGCAGGGCGTTTCACAGCAGCACCCTGACTGAGGTTCTCTCCCTCCACAGACAGAGAAAAAAGCCAGACACCTTCAGTTGCTTTAAAGTAAGGACCATCCTGTCCCATCAGGGTCTTAATATTACACAGTTTTGCTGCTCTGTAATTTCAGTGCCCTTTCACACTTTATCACCTGGATTATTTTTGTTGCATGGGCTTTACTCCGCTACTCTCATTGTACATTGCCCTTGGTGCCTGATAGACAGAGGGTGTGAATTATATATTAAATATAAACATACAAGGCAATCTTTACATACTCACAATGGCAAGACTGCTCCCTTTAGTCACATACCTTTTTGTCATTGTCAAGATGAAGGTAATAGGTAGGGTAGAGTCCACGATCCATCCCTTTTTTGTCTCGAGTGAGCCGACACTTGATGGTCATTCCATGAGGAGCTGGCTGCAGCACAAAATCCTCCAGATTGTCCTCTTCAATGACTGGAGAAGGTGGTTTTTCTTCTTTCTGTAGTCCAGCACCAAGAAAGAGAGAGGAAGTTGGTTTGTTTTCCCCCCTCCCCAAAATCTCTTACCCTAAGCATTCCAGCATGGCCACTAAAAGACCAGCATTGTTTGTTCTGAAGACTGCAGTGATGAGACTTTATGTATCACCTCCCAACCATCTGGGTTTTAGTCCATGGTTGTTCTTCCTAACATAGTAGGTCCCACAATATCCAAAAGCTGGTTCCTGAAAAGTTCCCTCTGCTGTCTCTGATGTGTGGAGTCCTGAGGGCAGATGATGACAAAGTGCTGGGTTGCATAAGTGTGGGGCAGAGTGGAATGGAGAGAAAGGCTGGGATTAATCTCTTATTTAGCTATTCATTTATTTCAAAAAGTTATACATCATTGTAACAAAGTATCAGGGCTGGTTCCAATACATAAGAAACAAAATTCACTTGTTGAGATGGGCGGCTATAGAAATTAATTAATTAAATGAATAAATAAATAAATAAATAAATAAAATCCATGTATACAGGTAGTCCTCACTTACCAACTGCAGTTGGGACTGGCAATTCTATCGCTAAGTGATGCAATCGTAAAGCGAAACATCACATGACCATGCCAGGCTTACGATGTCAGTTCCACTGTGGTCATTAAGCAAATCACCACAGGTTGTGAAACGAGACATCATGTGATCATGACTTGCAATTTCCTGCCAGCTTTCCCACTGACTTTGCTTGTCAGAAGCCGGCTGTGAAGGTCTCAAATGGCAATCACATGACCATGAGATGCTGCAACCATTGTAAATGCATGCCAGTTGCAAAGCACCCGAATCATGATAATGTGACCACAGGGATGCTGCAACAGCTGCAGTTTCAAGGACCAGTCATAAACCTACTTTTTCAGCGCTGTCATAACTTCACACAGTCACTGAACGAGGCAGTCAGTAAGTGAGGACTACCTGTAATTGATTCATAAATAATCAATAAAATCAAACAGCTAAACCCAACATAAAAATGACAGCAGCACTCTAATTATCCTTACTTCCCAAAGTCTTGACAGAAGAGCTCAGCTATGACAACCTTGCAGAAATTGAACAGAGAGGTTGCCGATCTGACTTGGGCAGCAAGCTGTTCCAGAAGGCTGAGGCCACCACCGAGAAAATTTGCTTCTGGACCTCCATTCCCTTTGCCTCCTACAGGAAGAGGTTCTTCATCGCTGCTCACATGTACAGGGTGGGAAGACTTTAGTTGGGTAACATGTTCCTATGAGTAACTAGTAGTTGAGTAATAACCAGCACCTTGAATTAAATCTGGAAGTAAATTGGCTGTTGATGCAGTGCCTGAAATATAGATGTAGGCCCCCGCTGACACCCATCAGCAAATCTGCTCTTTCTGTACCAACTGATGTTTCCAAGTAGTCTTCAGATTTAGCCCCAAATAGAGTCTATTACCTTCAGCAAAGAATCGTTACCTTGTCGTGGTGCTGGAGCTTGAGCACCTCAATGATGCCATGAGCTAAACCGTGAAGGGCCACCCAAGACGGGAAGGTCATGACAGAGAGGTCAGACTAAATGCGATCCCTGGGGAAGGTAATGGCAACCCACCCCAGTATTCTTGCCGTGAAAACTAAATGGATCAGTACAACCAGAGATATGTCGGTATACCATCGGAAGATGAGACCCCCAGGTCGGAAGATGGTCAAAATGCTACTGGGGAGGAACAGAGGATGAGTTCAACTAGCCCCAGATGTGATGACGCAGCTAGCTCAAAGCCGAAAGGACGGCTAGCAGCCGACGGTGCTGGTGGTGAACGGCGAATCCGATGTTCTAAGGATCAACACACCATTGGAACCTGGAATGTAAGATCTATGAGCCAGGGCAAACTGGATGTGGTTATTGGTGAGATGTCAAGATTAAAGATAGACATTCTGGGCGTCAGTGAACTGAAATGGACTGGAATGGGCCACTTCACATCAGATGACCACCAGATCTACTACTGTGGACAAGAGGACCACAGAAGAAATGGAGTAGCCTTCATAATTAATAGTAAAGTGGCTAAAGCAGTGCTTGGATACAACCCAAAAAACGACAGAATGATCTCAATTCGAATTCAGGGCAAGCCATCTAACATCACAGTGATCCAAATATATGCCCCAACCACAGATGCTGAAGAAGCTGAAGTAGAGCAGTTCTATGAGGATCTGCAGCACCTACTGGACAATAACAATAAAAGAGATGTTATTTTCATCACAGGAAACTGGAATGCTAAGGTGGGCAGTCAAATGACACCTGGAATTACAGGTAAGCATGGCCTGGGAGAACAAAATGAAGCAGGACATAGGCTGATAGAATTTTGCCAAGACAATTCACTCTGCATAACAAACACTCTCTTCCAACAACCTAAGAGACGGCTTTATACATGGACTTCACCAGATGGACAACACCGAAATCAGATTGATTACATCCTTTGCAGCCAAAGGTGGCGGACATCTGTACAGTTGGTAAAAACAAGGCCTGGAGCTGACTGTAGTTCCGATCACGAACTTCTTCTTGCACAATTTAGGATCAGACTAAAGTGATTAGGGAAGACCCACAGATCAGCTAGATATGAGCTCACAAATATTCCTAAGGAATATGCAGTGGAGGTGAAGAATAGATTTAAGGGACTGGACTTAGTAGATAGGGTCCCGGAAGAACTCTGGACAGAAGTTGGCAGCATTGTTCAGGAGGCGGCAACAAAATACATCCCAAAGAAAGAGAAAACCAAGAAGGCAAAATGGCTGTCTGCTGAGACACTAGAAGTAGCCCAAGAAAGAAGGAAAGCAAAAGGCAACAGTGATAGGGGGAGATATGCCCAATTAAATGCAAAATTCCAGAGGTTAGCCAGAAGAGATAAGGAATTATTTTTAAACAAGCAATGCGCGGAAGTGGAAGAAGACAATAGAATAGGAAGGACGAGAGACCTCTTCCAGAAAATTAGAAACACTGGAGGTAAATTCCAGGCAAAAATGGGTATGATCAAAAACAAAGATGGCAAGGACCTAACAGAAGAAGAAGAGATCAAGAAAAGGTGGCAAGAATATACAGAAGACCTGTATAGGAAGGATAACAATATCGGGGATAGCTGTGACGGTGTGGTCAGTGAGCTAGAGCCAGACATCCTGAAGAGTGAGGTTGAGTGGACCTTAAGAAGCATTGCTAATAACAAGGCAGCAGGAGACGACGGCATCCCAGCTGAACTGTTCAAAATCTTGCAAGATGATGCTGTCAAGGTAATGCATGCTATATGCCAGCAAATTTGGAAAACACAAGAATGGCCATCAGATTGGAAAAAATCAACTTATATCCCCATACCAAAAAAGGGAAACACTAAAGAATGTTCAAACTATCGAACAGTGGCACTCATTTCACATGCCAGTAAGGTAATGCTCAAGATCCTGCAAGGTAGACTTCAGCAGTTCATGGAGTGAGAATTGCCAGATGTACAAGCTGGGTTTAGAAAAGGCAGAGGAACTAGAGACCAAATTGCCAATATCCGATGGATAATGGAAAAAGCCAGGGAGTTTCAGAAAAACGCCTATTTCTGTTTTATTGACTATTCTAAAGCCTTTGACTGTGTGGACCATAACAAATTGTGGCAAGTTCTTAGTGGTATGGGGATACCAAGTCATCTTGTATGCCTCCTGAAGAATCTGTATAATGACCAAGTAGCAACAGTAAGAACAGACCACGGAACAACAGACTGGTTTAAGATTGGGAAAGGAGTACGGCAGGGCTGTATACTCTCACCCTACCTATTCAACTTGTATGCAGAACACATCATGCGACATGCTGGCCTTGAGGAATCCAAGGCTGGAGTTAAAATCTCTGGAAGAAACATTAACAATCTCAGATATGCAGATGATACCACTTTGATGGCTGAAAGTGAAGAGGAACTGAGGAGCCTTATGATGAAGGTGAAAGAAGAAAGTGCAAAAGCTGGCTTGCAGCTAAACCTCAAAAAAACCAAGATTATGGCAACCAGCTTGATTGATAACTGGCAAATAGAGGGAGAAAATGTAGAAGCAGTGAAAGACTTTGTATTCCTAGGTGCAAAGATTACTGCAGATGCTGACTGCAGTCAGGAAATCAGAAGACGCTTAATCCTTGGGAGAAGAGCAAGACAAATCTCGATAAAATAGTTAAGAGCAGAGACATCACACTGACAACAAAGGTCCGCATAGTTAAAGCAATGGTGTTCCCTGTAGTAACATATGGCTGCGAGAGCTGGACAATAAGGAAGGCTGAGCGAAGGAAAATCGATGCTTTTGAACTGTGGTGTTGGAGGAAAATTCTGAGAGTGCCTTGGACTGCAAGAAGATCAAACCAGTCCTTCCTCCAGGAAATAAAGCCAGACTGCTCACTTGAGGGAAAGATATTAAAGGCAAAACTGAAATACTTTGGCCACATAATGAGAAGACAGGACACCCTGGAGAAGATGCTGATGCTAGGGAGAGTGGAAGGCAAAAGGAAGAGGGGCCGACCAAGGGCAAGATGGATGGATGATATTCTAGAGGTGACGGACTTGTCCCTGGGGGAGCTGGGGGTGTTGATGACCGACAGGAAGCTCTGGCGTGGGCTGATCCATGAAGTCACGAAGAGTCGGAAGTGACTAAACGAATAAACAACAACAGGGCCTATTACAATATCCAAACACAGTTGAAGAGGGCATAAGTGACATTTGCCAAGGCATCCTACGGCAAGTAAAGTTACAACTGGTGAACCACCCAAAGTTGGGCAAAAAGCTCTTCTTGCCATGGCCTATACCTGCTGTTCTAGGAGAAGCTAAGTGACCAGCAGAACCTCCAGATCACAGACCTTCTCTTCAGAAGGAGTGTGGTCCAATCCAGAGCCAAACTTGGAGCTAGCATGGAACCACATGGCTTCTAGACAAACTATTGTGTGCTGCTGGGATTCAACCTGAGCCCATTTCATCCCATTCAGTCTGTGACAGCCTCCAGACCAGGACCTCCACAGCATTTCCTGGAGTTCAGGGTAGCTGAGTATCATCTGCGTATTGATGATACCTCACCTCAAACAATGTATTACCTGTCCCAGCAGTTTTATATTACTGTTAAATGAATGATTAAATGAGCCAAATGGTAAGGAAGCTCACATAGGCATTTCCAACAGCACTACCTATCATCCCTCACCCCTATCAACTGGAACCACCAACTCAGGAAGAAGCAGAAGCACTGTAATATTGTGCCTCCCATCCCTGACCACATAAAAGGGGACCACATAGTCATTGGTACTGAATGTCACTGAAAGATCTAGCAGGATCAGGAGGGCTACACTCTGTTCCTTCCTCTCTCTGGGTCCCACCTCAGGTCATTCACAAGAGTGACCAATGCAGTTTGGGTCCCATGGCTAGGTCTGAAACCAGACTAAAAGTGATCCAGATGATCCAATCCATTCAAGATTTTTGGCAACTGATACCCCACCATTTTTCCAATAACTTTCTCCAAAAAAGGAAGGTGGAGACTAGGTGGAAGTTATCCAATACAGCTGGATCAGGAGAGGACGTCTTTATGAGGGGTGAATCATGCCCTCCTTCAAGGTGGCTCCCCCTCCCCCAAGAAGCATTAACCACCTCTTGAATCCAACCAGCCCTTGGTGGAGGTCCATGAGTCCAACTCAAGGAGCATTCATATTGCAGAGAACCCTGTTACATTTTTCAGAGTCCACAAACTTGAGCAAATCCCAGATGATATTTCAAGACAACGGCCAAGTCATCTCATTAGATCCTGCCCATAAGGCATCTAACTCCAAGTAGATGAGTGATTTTATCTTCATGTTTTGCAAACAACCTGGTCATAGCAGCCTATCTGGAGATATTTGTCTAATAGCCAATCAGTTTATTTAAATAAATAAATACCGCTGGACATTTCCCCGTTCTTAATTAGGAAACTCATCATTGGCTTCTTAGCTCAGGAATGGAAGCCCACTGGCCTGAACAGTCAATCCCCTATCCTGGGTGAAAACAGAATGGTCTGTTCTGATCCCATGTGAAGAAAAGTTGGAGGCATAACCTAGGGAAGCTGGGAATGTGAATGTGGAGGCTAGGAATCTGCCACTGTTTTCAACTTTAATATGCCAAGGAGTTTGGCATCATCCCATAGGAATTCCTCACCGGTTACCTTTTTGGATTTCTTGGCTTTTCCTTTCCTGTTGGAATTCTTATGGGCTACCTCTTCCTCACTTCCATTTTCAGTGGCTTTGAGGGGAGCTGTAGAAAAAAGAATCTAGTGACCATCTGATGGTTATACAGTTGATAGCAACATCTGGATTAGCCTTTGTCCGCAATGTCAAGACTTCTTTTTCCCACTCTTCTATAGTGGAAAAGCAAATATTTTTGTCATTGATCTGGGGGTGCAAGCTTTATTTTATGTAATAGCTTTTCAGACTGTTTTTTTAAATGATAAGCACCTTTAGCAAGTGAATTACAGTATACTGCAATATATTGAAGTCTATAGCGTATAGTCTATATAGTCTATAACAAACAGGAAACAAATAATAAATACAAATACCAGATAAAACCTTAGTTAGAAACATGGTATAGTATAATGAACTAAATGGAGATTGGAATAAATATGTCTTGAGTATCATTTTAAAGCAAGGGTATACAATTTCCATTGGCTCAAGGACCATACTTTATAGCAATGTTTCTCAACCTTGGCAACTTGAAGATGTCTGGACTTCAACTCCCAGAATTCCCCAACCAGCCTTGCTGGCTGGGGAATTCTGGGAGTTCAAGCCCCTACATCTTCAAGCTGGTAGAGAGAAGAACAGGATTTGTATCTTAGCGGTAGTTCCAGAACTTTAAGAACTGGAAGGGTATCATAAGCACCTGCAAATTTTAAGACTTAAACTCTCCCCTTTTCAAAAAACCCAGACCCGTCAAAAATGCAAACAAGTGTTCACTTTGTGTACCTCACCCATCTTGCAGGCTCTAGAGGCCACAAGAGAGATTTAATTGGACTGTACAGTACTTTTTGTACCCTGTCCTAAAGGTTGGAAAAGAGGAAGCAGGAAGGGCATTCCAGAAATGTTGGACCCCCTCAAAAAAAGTTCTGTTTCTGCTACATTTTCCCAGCTACCAGTGATGGACCAGGTAACAGGGTTTGCATGCATATTGATCTTAGCCTCAGCAAGCAACAAGAAGTCCTTGACCATCTAGTGGGGATCTTTCAAAACAGCAGGAATATGAGCATGATGACCCAGAACTCTCAGTGGTGGCACATCAGTACCAAGTATCCTGACTGTGATATCTGTGTGAATAAGTGAATATCTATGTTTCCCATGTTTCTATCAGCAAATGTTGGACCCACCTTTCTTCTTAGCTTTCTTCTCCTTGAGGCCTTCTCCTCCGGCCTGAAACATTGCCACTGCACTCTTCTTTTTCTCCGATTTTGTTGACTTGGCATTGGAACTGGAACCATCTTCTGTCTCGCTAGTTTTTAGATCTACAGTTATTAAGTGAGAAGTTTTTATCCAGAGAGAAATTGGTCAGATCGTATTCTTTTTAATAATACATGATCTCCTAACAGATATTGCCAGGTTTCCCCTGAATCCTCAGAAAAGGTGACTTAAGGAAAGGAATGTCACTTAATGTTGGATTCAGACTGTGCAAGACCCAAAAACTGGCATAATGATGAATTTTATGAATTGCTTCTGCTTATTTCTTTGTAGTTCTAGGGTAATTTTTAACCTTTCATGCACTTAAATCAAGCAAAGGTAGGAAACAAATGTATTCCATGGATTGCATGAGTGAACCTTTCTAAGGCAGTTGGGGGCAGTCTGTTCACTACTAAAGGCAGCATGCAATGATCCACCAGACACTGCAAGCTACTGGGTTTGGCTGAAGCCAATGGAGTTATACCTGGCCTTTTAGGGGATACACACAGATGTGGCACTGTATCCTCCTCATCCATCCTCCTCCATATTCACATACATGCACCAACCCTTTCTTCTATTCACACACACTTAAAATGCAGTCACATCTACTACCTTCCTCCAGATTCTCTTTCACATATACAGTATGTGCAGGCAGAATCACACCCATAATCATAGATCCAATTATGATTCCTTCTCTGCCTCATTATCATTAGACAGTATCCTGAATGGTCCACATTACTATACCAGAGAGATACATTTTATGGACAATGGGCCTGCAGGGACAATGGAGCAAATATGCAGTAGATGTAAAGCCTTTCACCTTTGCTTTTGACATTTTTGCCTTTGTTATCTTCATTCACTTGGAACACAGAGGTTGAGTCTTTTTTCTGTGACTTTGTAGTTCCTGCCTTGACATCAGCTTCAGCTTTGTTTCCTGTCCAAGGTGAAAGAATGAGAATAGGAATTGGATGAACTGAGACCTGGATTTATATATCATGCTATACCATTATGAGAGCCACTTTGTTGTAGTGGTTAAGGCACCAGGCTAGAAACCAGGAGACTGTGAGTTCTAGTCCTGCCTTAGGCATGAAGCCAGCTGAGTGACCTTGGGCCAGTCATTCTCTCTCAGCCCTAGGAAGGAGGCAATGGCAAACCAGTTTGAAAAAACCTTGCCAAGAAAACTGCAGGGATTTGTCCAGGAATCGGACACGATTGAATGGATTAAAAAAAACACCATTATACGATTTGTCTAGGCTTAGTATCTATCAAAGATGCATAACAAATATTAAGAGATTTAGGAGTAGAATACTTGGCCATGATACATTCATGATCATTCTTTTAGCCTTGCTATCATATCATCTCACATCAATCAGAATTTGCAGGTTTTTGAAGTGCTGCAGAGCCCTGAAATTACTGATTGAGAGAATATGGTATCTGAAGAAGTGAGAGAGAGAGAGAGGGAGAGAGAGAGAGAGATGTCCCCCTGTAGCTGTTACATTCACTCTTGCTACCGTTGTACAGCAAAACAACAACAGCCAATTGTCAAGCAAAATCCAGTCTTCACAAACACATCAAACAAGTCACACAGCCACTTCATAAGCAAATCACTTCTACAATGTAGCATTTCCCCAATTATACCAGGACATTTGCAGTCTTATAATTTCTCAATGTTCTCACAGTGTTTAGGTATTTCTTTCGTTTTTCCCCAAAGATTTATTGGTTTCAATTCCACTCTTTAGACCAGTGTTTCTCAACCTTGGCCACTTTGAGACGTGTGGACTTCAACTCCCAGAACTCCCCAGCCAGCCCGCTGGGGAATTCTGGGAGTTGAAGTCCACACATCTCAAAGTGGCCAAGGTTGAGAAACACTGCTTTAGACATTTCACTATCATCCCAATACATCTCTAAAATATTTCTTTCAGCATTCCTTCACTTCGGTTTCATCCCCAAATCATTTTATCACTTTTATTTTTTATGTCATGCACTCTGTTGGAGAGTTCTTGTTTAATCCTTTTCACCTACTTCTGGAACAATCTTTTTTCCATCAAAATGGCTCTGCACTTTGTTATTTATCTCTTTAGTACATTCTTTGCAACTATCTTCTCTATATGCATGGTATATAATATAGTTCCTTCTTCTTGTCCTCATTTTTAACTATCATTCTGTTATAGGCATTTTCCTCATCCACAGGTTCTTTCACTTTATAATTCCACCAAGCATCTTTTTTCGTATTGCCCATCACTATAACTCCACACACTTCTATGGCGCTGTGTAGTATAGTTATTGTGACTCTGTTCCAAGCTGCTTTCACAACCTCTTATATCCACTTTCCATTGATCTGTTGGGAGATGAAGGTATTTACCAATTTTTTTTAATCCAGCATTTGTAGTTTTTCTTCCAGCAGTCATTTAACTTCCATTCTAGTTTATTTCAATCCTTTTTTCCTTTTGTGCTCATTCTTCACAAGTTCCTCTCCTGACACTGCCAAAAAATTGTCTGTCTCACATCCAGAGCTGTCATCACTCTTGTATCCTTCATTATCTCAATCTTTCATCATAAACAATCTAACCCATCACACTTTAAGATTTATATTCCTTCCTTTTCCACAAATGCATATATTTTAAACAGGCAGACCTTCCTCTAAGCAGATATTCCACCCACATGATTCTCATTCATTCTTGAGTCTCTGAATTATCTGATCACTTTATCTGTACTCTCTCATTCACGTCACCTAACAGAATAAAGTTCCCCCACCCCACCCCCAAATAACATTCTTTCAGAATGTTGCATAATTGCTACAAAACTCATCTTTGGTTCTTTCAATGTCATCATTCACTGGAATGTAACGTGCAAATATTTCCAGTCTATTGATTCCTACTTTCATGCACACTCACAACCACATAGGTACTTTCTGACATTTTAGGCCTTTCATTTGTAATTAAACTTATACCTTCCCTTTCCTGTGGGTATTAATTAATTCCATTCCACAAAACCAGACCACTTTCATTCAATCCTGTTATCTCCTCCTCTTTCCCTTAGTTTTACGGATATAGAACTGTTTTTGTTTGTTTGTTTATTTCCATTTGTTAAGTCATATTCTTTACCATTTACTCCTCTTTCATGTCAAATTGCAGTCTTCTATTTGTTCATTTCCCTCTCATCCAAATCACAAAGCAGTTTTTCAAACAGAAAATGGTCTATCGCCGGTATTTTGCATGAAAGATCTGAGCAATATCACTATATTATCAAGTATCATTACAGTCATTAGTATGTATCAGGAAGAACAATAAAATATTTAATTGAAGTCCTCTTCTGTTATTAAGGTTATATTACATATGAAGTGCTGAAGTCTGTGATTCATGCCCTTGTCATCTCTCAGAAGACTGCAATTTGCTTCATGTGAAGTAACTCAGAAACTGCAGCTGGTAGAGAATGTGTGTGTCTGCCTGCTTGATGAGCAGTTAGTCCTGCATGTCCGTTGCATGGGCTGCATTGCTTGTCAGTAGTTTTCTGGGCCAGCTCATCCCAACCCATCCCATCCCATCTTTTCCAAGTACAATCTGCTCACCTTGCACAGTGTAACAGGGAGAGAATGTTTTGGCTACCCACTCGGAAGGAAACTGGGAGACTGGGACTCAGAGAACTGCATTACTGTACTGTATCAGGAGTAATCCCCTTCTTTTGGAGCAGCATTCAGAAACATGTTTTCTCCCCAAAGGCATTCAAGCAGATAGATCCTCGTAAGTGTAGCAATAGCTTTTACGAACAGTACTTAATCATTGTATTTATTAATCATTTTTAATTTCATTTTCATATGCTTTTTTTTAGTATATCATAAGCCAGAATCATAAGGAGTAGGTTGCATGGGACACAAAGGTGACTAAATAAATAAACATCATTTAGGTGAGGGGAGATAGGAAGTTATGCTTTTAGCTGTAGAGGAGGAAAAAGATTGCTTATTTTACATCCTCTCAGTGTTTGCTGTTGAGAATCTCTTCCCATGTTGTGTGGAATCATAGGTCTACTAGTGACATTAGATTTGCAGGTGTCCTCCCATGTCATAAAAACGTTCTGCTCTTTTTTTCCTAACTCAATTTGCAGAGCAGTGGTTTTAAAAAGTGAATTCCACAATAGCTTTAACTTTAACCAGTTTTAAAAACATGCTTCTTCCAAGGCACTGGAAAACAGAAACAAGCTTTTTTTCTGGATATATCTATCCTGCAGGTAGCAGCTTATGGGTATGGTTTCCCAAAAGTTTTTTGGGAATAGTTTCCGTCTCTCCCAGAGAACTACAGAAGTCTCATAGAAAGGAAACCACATCTAAACCAGCTTGTCTATGGTTCATAAATAGCCTCTGAATAGGCTGACCATATTTCCTTGAGACAAAAACAGGACATTGGGATAGCAAAACAGGACGGGGTTAAACTTATGTAATATTCCGTATTCACAAAAAAGACGATAAACAAAGTTATTGACGGTAAGCTGGGAAGGTGAAGGAGGGGGAGATGCAGCAATGGTTGGGTCCAGAGATTCTGGTGCAGGGGTGGCGTTGGGTGGAGAGGTTGCAGGAGGGCTGAGGGCGGTGGCGGGCTGAGGCAGCGGAAGGCTGAGGGCAGCGGCGAGCTGGGATGGGAGAACAGGAACGAGGCGGCAGGAGGCTGGAGAAACAGAGGGCTGAGGGTGGTGGCAAGCTGGGACAGGAGGACAGGAACAGAGGAGTCTAGTGAATGGTTGTCCCCAACAACCTGTTCCTCTCTGGTGCACCCTTTTATTTCTTTTTCTTCCCGCTGTTTTGGCCTGAGAGCCAATCGGCTTCTTTTCTGCTGGGTGTGCTTTTCCGACCGTCTGCCACTGCACTGATTGGTGGCAGCGACTCTTCCTCTTGCTCACTGCCAATCAGCTGTTCCTGCGGTTCCTGCTCTAGGTTTCCCGCCAAATTGAGAACTACTGCCAAGTCAGCCTCCTTTTCGATTTCAATTTCTTCCCACTTTTCCCAATAAGGGCTCCAATGTTTTTAAAAAACAGGACAGAATTGACACTTATATTAAAATGACGGGATGGTCGGGAAATGTTAAAAAAAGGGACTGTCCCGTTCAAAACAGGATGTATGGTCAGCCTAACTCTGAACTTCAAACTCACCTTTACTTTTGGCCTTCCTCCCCTTACTTTTGTCTGATGGAATATCTTTGAGGATCCTTCTTTTGGACATTTTGGGTGGATCTTCACTTTCAAACTCCTCCTCTTCCTCTTCAATTTCATCTTCAGAATCCTCTAAAGGTTTGAGGTTTGAATAAGTAGAGGTTAATAGAGGGAAAACAGAAGAGGCAATGGTTTCAAAGCTATTAAAAGGGGAAAAAGAGGTGAAATATTACATACAAATAGAATCCTTTAGTTTTGGAGCTAAGAATGTTCCTGTTCTGTTTGTCACTATTATTACTGTATAGTAATGAAGGATTTATTCACAGGCTTCTGCAAAGTGTACACAATTAAATTTATCTAATTTGCATGATATATTCCCTCCACTCATGCTACTGGATAGATTAGGGGCAGGGATGTCCCAGGGTGTGGCCAAAAAACACAAGATGATGGCCACAACGGTGTGGTTATTGCTCAGCCTGTTTTTTTATGTGCCCCACCTGTTTTTTATATGTGATCACAGTGTCCTGGCTGCCATTTTGACTTTTTGACCACACCCTGCCGACACCCATGATTGGGGAAATGCTATACTTTCAGGATTTGTCAGTTTCATTAGGCTGGAGATTAAATTAACATCTTTAAATATTCCAGAATTCAAGCATGATGTTGGAAAAGTGAAGTTTCCACATTTGTGATGAGTTTTTTCATAAAGCTAAATCTACAGGCAGAAAAAAAAGAATATATTTTGCCTATACACCAGTGTTTTTCAAACCTGCCTGTACACCAGTGTTTTTCAAACTTGGCCACTTGAAGATGTGTGGACTTCAATTCCCAGAATTCCCGAGCCAGCATAATTCTGGGAGTTGAAGTCCACACATCTTCAAGTGGCCAAGTTTTAAAAACACTGCTATACACCAATGTGCAGAGTATGGAGAACAAATAAGGATAAGTGGAAGTCCTCATGCGGGGCGGTGAAAAGCAAATATGGCATTGTTGGTATTACTGAAACCTGGTGAGATGGGGCTCATGACTGGAATACAGGACTGGAAGAATATAATTTGTCCAGAAGAAACAGACCCAACCAAAGGGGAGTGGGGTTGTGCTGTTACTACATCTGTATAGGAATTCATGACACCAAGCAGTTTCTCTGAAGCTGTAGGGTGGGCATTTTCCAATTGACAGGAACTCCCACCTCATCCCAATTCCCACTTCCTGGAAATTCTCTCCTTCTTACTGCAGCCAAGCCACCACAGTGCTGTGGCATGATCCCACCTTGTTTTCCCTGGTTGTAGAAAGGGCCTGGTTTGTGGTCCTCTCCCCCATGGATTAGTGGAAGTGTCTGCTCTCTCTCTCTCTCTCTCTCTCTTTCTTTCTTCCTGCCACAAGAAAGCAAACAGGGCAATGGAAGGGATGCAGCTCTGCCTAGGTGCCTCTGTGTGTGTGTGTGTGTGTGTGTGTCCACTCTTCAATTGGCCAATCAGCAGACTGGAAACCCAGCAGTGTCAACACTCCTGTGATGGCTTGAAACTGCTGCAGAGGGCTTGAAGTGTGAGATGAGGCTGGCTCTTCAGAAATGACCTTCCTTGGAACACAGGATGCAGGAGCTGGTGGTGCCTTACCATGTTTCTTTTTTGGTGTCTTGCTCACGCTGGCATCAGAAGAAGGGCTTTCCTTCTCTTTTCTGGGATCCTTAATGAATTTGGCATACGTGTCTTTCTCACCCCGTTCTCGTGGCTTCTCCTTTTTGTTTTTTCTTACTTTTCTGATAACAGCTGAGGAAGAGACAATAGAGTCAAGACAGGTATTTGACAAATGAAGGATGAGGTAAAATACAGACAGACAATGGGAAGGCTTTGAAGAACGCAGTGGCTTTGGGAAAGCAGCAAACACCTCGTCTTTTGGGATCAAAGAGGATTGCCCTGTTTCTCTTGAGCAGTGTTGATTCTTGGGACAAAGAGATGGCTATGTCCCAGCTGCTAGAGGATACTTTGGATGTGCCCTGCCTAATGTGTGTCTGCCCTCTTCTGGATGAATCTGACTAGAACAGTGTTTCTCAACCTTGGCAATTTTAAGATGTGTGGACTTCAACTCCCAGAATTTCACAGCCAGGATGGCTGGCTGTGGAATTCTGGGAGTTGAAGTCCACACATCTTAAAATTGCCAAGGTTGAGAAACACCAGAGTAGAATATGGTGTGTGCAGTACAGGAAGCTGATTACTGTTAAGGCCACACTAGATGGGAAAACAACATTTTCTAACTTGGTTCAGAAGAGATTCCTATAAAATTAGGGGATCTAATGTATTACTCTAGCAGGTGAAAGGCCATTCCCATCAAGATTTACGCATTGAAAATACCTTTCTGTAAGAATTCCTTCCTCCTTTGGGCAGAGTTTATTTCTGGTCTTAGCATTTTGCCAGTAAAACTAGAGATATCTCAGTTCTGGGGGTACAATCCTTGGCAGGGGAAAAGTTTAACCCCTCCTACTCTTTAAATGGCCTCTTCCCTGCTCTACAGGGATTCATTTTCCTTTAGGTACTAAATGTATACACTGATCTTTTTATTTGGCAGATACAATCATGTGTTTATTGCACTTTGCAATTAACTTGCACAAAAATGTATTTTATTATCATAAAATAATATATTTGCTAGCTCATTAAATGAAATATCTTATGGAGAGCCAATGTGATACAGGTAGTCCTTGACTTAATGACCGTTTGTTCAGAGACTGTTCAAAGTTACGATGGCACTGGAAAAAGTGACTTATGAACAGTCCTCGCGCTTACAACCATCACAGCATCCCCACGGTCATGTGATCAAAATTCGGATGCTTGGCAACCGGCATGTATTTATGACGGTTGCAGCATCCTGTGGTCACATGATCATCATTTGCGACCTTCCCAGCCGGCTCCTGACAAGCAAAATCAATGGGGGATGCTGGATTCACTTAACAACCACGTGATTCATTTAACAATTGCAGCAAAAAAGATCATAAAATTGGGCATGGTCACGTGATGCCTCACTTAATGACCACATCACTTAGCGACCAAAGTTCTGGTCCCAATTGTGGTCATAAGTCGAGGACTACCTGTATAGTGGCTAAAGTGTTGGACTAGAACAAAGGAGACAAAAGTTCAAGTCCAGCCTCAGCCACAGAGGAGTCATATGAATGCTATCTGTACCACCTTGAGCTTCTAGAGGAAAGGTGGCATATAAATCTAACATGTACAGTAAATAAATATTAATTAGTAAATTTAAAAAATTAAAATATCATCAATCCAACTTTCATCTGTCAAATGCTTTGATGAAAAGAAACATTTTGTCTATGTACTAAAATGTCAGTTGTTCAGAAACCTGGGAGAAAGAGAGGAAGGATGGAGGTTACTTCACTGAGTGCGGCTAAGCTATCTTTCCCCTGTCACCCTTCCCCACAAGCCAATCACCAGCATGATGAGCTGAATGCTCAGTGATTCTACGCCTGTCTGCTGCCAAAAAGAAGATAACGGCACTGAGTCCTCTTCATGGACCAGTATCTATACTTCTGATGTGATAATGAACAATTGCTGCTCCCTTACTCTCAGCTGGAGCATTATTGGCTTCCTCTGCAGGGCTTGATTTTTCCTGTTTTTTCACTCTGGATTTTTTAGGCTTTGCTTCCAGTGTAGTTTCTTTCAATTTCTTCCTCAGCTTCTGCTCCAGCAGATGGGTGGCTGTAGGAGGAAACACAGGTTGTAAAACGTGATGGAAATGCAGTATCTTGATGATAAAATGGTCTCTACATTGAATTATATAATTTCAGAGTATGATAAGTATGCTACATAGCAAATACTATCCACGTTTTCCTACAAATACTGTAGGGTACTTCTGTAATAATAAACGTTTGCCACCCCCCCTACTTGGTATTGACCACAGGAAGGAAGTCCTGATGACAGATATGGGCATTTATTGGAAAGCTCTACAGAATTTTTTCCAATTTGGTAGACAATACTCAAAGAGGAAATGCAGGCTTCTACTGCATTGTCATATGTGGGAGGGACCTCTGTAATTAAGCACATCCAATAGAAGAGAATATACATAGCTCAGGGTTGAACTGTGGAGTCCTTGGTGCTCTCTGAGCTTGGTCGTTTGCTTGCAGACATTTCGTTACCTGACTAGGTAATACTATCACCGATCACTGATGATGTTACCTAGTCAGGTAATGTCTGCAAGCAAACAACCAAGCTCAGAGAGCACCAAGGACTCCACAATTAAGCACATGCTATGCATATCGAAAGTTCTAGCTCTGGAGTCTCTGCTTCAAAGGATCTGATAGCAAGTATAGAGGGGCAGTAAGAAACAGTGTTCAAAGCAGAGTTTCAGAACACCACAACTAGGTGGGGACAAAGGACCACTTAGAGACTGGCAGAGGATCAGAACATCAGCAAACAGGCCATTGATACCTGAACTTTGGTACATTGGGACCCACTAAAATTGCTCCTTCCTTCCTTCCTCCCTCCCTTCTCAAACCAGGTTAAAATTAGTACAAGATTCTATAAATCTTGCCCTGCTGTGACAATTTTCCTCTCCCTAGCTATATGTTCCCAACTTGCCTGCCTTCAGTGTATTTATAGCCTTTGCTATTTAAATTAAAAAATGCATGAATATACCAATCATTGGTCAAAAAAAGCAAAATCAATGTTTAATTTATTCTGAGGGCAGAATGTATACATCGCTGGTTTATTTGGCATTTTTGACCTGTACTTATAAGAAAATGTACAGTGGCATATTTGTGGATGCTTCTATGTTTGTTAGTGTGTATCCACTTGCACACAAATGCAACTCATATTGGTTGCCTGAAAAAGGAGAGGGATGTGAGGGATGGCTCTGAATCAAAACCTAAGAAGAAAGCAGTCTCTTATGATTGCAAAGTGTGAAAAGGTACCATAATTCAGGCCTACTCACAAGTGAACAATACTGAGAAGAGGAGTAAATGAGTAGTTTCAGAGAGGCTTGCAGCCATGGGAATGTTTTAAAATAAACAAAGCAGCCAATATGTAAAACCAATCTACTACTGCCAATGCCTCTAAAATTATGAGTTGGTGAAAAAGAGTTTTTTTATATATGTAGTTAACTGTTTTTTCAAAACATATGAAGTAAGCCTTAATCACATTATCATGGTTTTCTTCCTAACCATCAAGGTTAGAAATTTAAAGAAGAAAAAAAGAGAAAGGAGGAGGGAGGAGGGAGTGGGAGGGCAAATGTAAATAAAAATAAGAAAAAAGATAATTAAAGCAATGATAATAATAATTGCTTTCAACTCAAGTTAATGTTTATTAAAATATAAATTATCAAATATGCTGTTGTCACCCCAAATGATAGTGGGCATTTATTCATTTCCAATTAACAAGATAAAAGAAAATGTGGTGAAAGTTGGCATATTATATCAGGGCTGCAAAAATCTGCAACCATTAAATCAGTTAAAGTTTTAGGTATCTCTTTGCTACCATCTAGTGGTCACCCAGATTTTGGTAGTCAAGCTACACCTAGTGAAACCACACTGTTATGAATAGCGATGAACAGGGCAGAACCAACTCCATCCATCTTGCATGAGCCTTGAATTATTTTGGGCTGCACAACCATTAGCCCTGCTTAGATGGCTAATGAAACCTAGGGAGAAACTAAATGATTCAGTTTCATAGTAAGTCATAATATGGATTGTATTTGGCCTCATTGTATCAGCTGGAATTTTGCCATAGATTAATGGATATGTATGAGAGCCAGTTTGGAGTAGTGGTTAAGGCAACAGGCTAGAAACTGGGAAACCCTGAGTTCTAGTCCCACCTTAGGCACAAAGCCAACTGGGGGACCTTGGGCCAGTCACTTTCTTTCAGCCCTAGGAAGGAGACAATGGCAAACCACTTTTGAAAAACCTTGCCAAGAAACTGCAGGAACTTGTCCAGGCAGTCTCCGAGAATTAGACATGATTAAACAGATACAAAAAAATGGATATGTATTACTCTTCAGATATATTGTGTAAAATACATGTATATAACGATGTGGTATATGGGAATTTGCCAGGTAGTTTTGTGAAAAAGTTAAGATTACATAAATACTATGATGTATTTTATACCCCTACTAGTTCTGCTGAGAATTGCTACTCATTGGGTAGATCATATATTAAACTACAGTATGTTAAAATGGGTTTGATAGTTTGTAGTTCAGTGTGTTGTGGGATCTCAGCCATTCTCTTAATATGGTGTGTGAACCAAGACCATCTTATTAACTCATAATATAATTTCTTTTGTTTGTTTGGGCATAACTTGTTATGTGAACTCAACAGTTGTGTTTGTTAACCTGATTTCCATAAAGTTGCGTAACACAAAAATGGTGTTGTGTAAACTCAGTATGTATCCCAGATGTGAAATTCACCCAGCACAGAAGAATACATATGTGAAGTCCGTGTCTACTTCAACTAGGAAGAGGTACATCTCAGTTCAATCATTGGAAGTCAGGCCAACGTTAGCTGAAGAGACTGAACTTGTAAACCCTCTCCAGTACCTTGGCACACTGAAATAATGATCTGGAATGTGGCACAGAAAAGTAGAAATGACTTGTCCCAGATATGGCAAAGATACTTCATAATTATTTGATGGACAGCTTTTTTTAAGGGCTGTTAAACAGCACCAATGAAGATTGGGATGGTATCTTTGACATCTAACTAGGATAATGCCTTTTCTTTCAATGTTAGTCTTTACCCAGGGGATCTCAGCATTTGATAAACAGTAATAAAACTTGCAACATATCTCTGAGACAATGTTTATTACAACTGCAAGAAATCTGACTTTGCTTTAGGCTGCAGTTCCGTGCATCCACAGTGAGATCTGCTTTTGCATAAATACGTTTCAGTTTGCACTGAAAACCCTCCACCATGGATTCTGAGGATGTATATCCAATTCCTGTATTTCGGGTCAGTCTCTGATATCCTATATTTGATATCCAACAGTATTTGACAGTATCTATGGAATCCAAGAAATATAACTTTTATCTCCCTTTTTTCTTGCATCAATAACTTTAAAAGCACATAGGCATGTTACTGATTAGAGAAAGAAGCTGTAGCATGACAAAAACATCTGGAGCATCCTTCATCTGAATGAAATTAATATCTAAAGAGTGCTAATATGATAAATGGTAAGAAATCTTAAGTTCTTGCTAACATTTTCAATACCATCATGCTTTCTCGAACTTAATTGGCAGTGTTTATATGACATAATCCCATTATTAGAGTTACTGATTTAAAAACAGTTAAGGACAATAAAGTCTAGAAGATTCCATTCCATAACCAAAGATTCTTCCTTGTAAGTATGCCAAGATATGTTTGCAGCTGAAGTAACCCTATTGGATAAGATGGCAATGATCCTTAAAAGAACTTACCAGTCAGAGTTCCAGTTGGTAGCAAAGAAGGAAACAAACAAGAAGTTGTTTATTCACCTGGTCAGGTAAGGATATCACTAGCAGAGAGACAGAACATTGCCTAGATGTTAAAGAACAACCTAGATGTTAAAGAAAATACTGATTTCATTTGCTTACATCATGGCAAGACTAAGTGTTACTTCTCTCCAACTGCAATTTGCAAGATCCTTTTCAACAAGCCATAGAGATTTGGGCATATTCCTCAGCTCTTTGTTGCTTTGTAGCTAGAACGTTGGAACTATCGGATATAACCAAAATTAAGCAGTGAAAGTGATTGATTCCATCTCATTCATTCATTCATTCATTCATTCATTCATTCATTCATTCAGGGAATATGATGCCCACATGCTCAAAAAGGAGTTCACACAAGGAAATCAAATGTTTTAAATATAACTGCAGAGTTTGTATGAAGGCCAGGTTACACTGCAAGGTGGGAGGCAACTCCTGAAACTTTACTTCTTCTTGAAAAGGGCTGTGTGAGGACTCCAGTACAGCAACCCACTCCTTAGGCCCGCTGTGGGAGGAGAGTGTGCATTTCTTTATGTGGCAAGATTAAAACAGTCACTCCACCTTTGTCTTCAAATGATGGGGCAAATCAGCTTGAGTCAGTATTTGCAAACTATAAAAGAGTGAGATTTTTAGACAAGGACAGAGTTTACAAGGTCCTCTATAAAGAAGAAAATCTGTGGGCAATGCTATGTTACGTAGTTACATACCTATTCCAAGCCATGAAGTGCAGCTTTAAAACTAAGATGGGAAAGCACATTTTTGGGCTGGATTTGGATTTAGGGCAGGGGATGGGGTGTTGCAGATGCTCCCAGACCTGGTAGAGGACTTGGGTTTTTGGAAGTTGGGAAGGTTGTTTTATAAAACAGTTCTGTGAAGCCTGCTGGATGCTTATCTTTATAAAGAGAGAAGGAGGGGGGGAAAGCAAGCTTGCACCACTATATCTTGGTGGTTAGCTGCTGAATTTTTTTGTTACTGGTATGATTTATGGAGAAACCAAAAATGGGCTTGGGTAAGATGGTGGAGATTGCTCACCTATTGTGAATTGCCTATCCCTAGTTTAAGCTATACAGCTCCAACATACAGGTTCTTTTCAAATACAAGGAAGCAGAAAATATTGACACACCCACCCACTATTAGATGACATAATAAGGGGTGGAGGTAGGAGACACCACTTTCCACCCATGGGCCTTCCTTTATTACACAATGGAAATGGCATAAGGCTGTAGTGTATGCATGATCAGATACAAATACACACACACACACACACACACACACATAGTTGGATGATCCAAACCATTGGCTGCATTTATCAGGGAGTATCAAAGGATGCTTACTATTAACTCTCTCCTGGACATTATGCAGGAGTTCTGATAAATGTGATTGGGAGATTAAGACCCTATGTGCTTCACTGAAAGATGGAGAAAGGATTTGGTGCTGGTGGATTTTATAATTTTAAAAATAGGGAGTAACTATCTCTTGCATCGCAGAAAAATCTAGAACCTGTATAAAACATCTCAGACTTGGATCACACAGGCTTTAGGGCTTTTTGGTCAAAGTCTCTCCCCCACCCCCATCTTCCTTTTGTAATATCTTGCTTGATGAAGAGATCTGAAGCTCTCAAAAGTTTACACAGATTGCACCCTTTAGATGGCTTAATGCAAGGTTATTTCCCCATTATGTGTTAAAAGGGATTGTGAAACTATACAAGATGCTCTCAAATACCACAACACGGTTCCTCTGAGATTGAGGTCATTCAGAAATACTTCACAGAGGAAGCAGATGGATCAAGATTACTTTACAGTCAATCCCATTAGTCATAAACTATAATTAATTGTGACTGATCAAATGCAGGTCATGTTGTTGAAAAATAAATGTTTGAAAAATGGTGCTGGTGCAGATTCTGCCAATAAGGGCTTGGTGATATGAATGATGCCTGCAATCTTCTTTTATGAGATTAATTTGTTCAGATTAGCAATCTCAACCCTCTGTCTATGTGGGGAGACAAGGTAGTTTATGATGTAATTGAGGCTAGATGTTGCAAGAATGTAGGATGATAAACAGGGATTAATACTATGGAAGTTGTGCCCACCTACTCATAATGTATGTGAGGAGGACACTGATCTCATCATAAAGCTGTGGGTTATGGAACAACCTTGTGCAAGTGCCTATTGAAGGAAGGGTGGGACTGAACTGCAAAAAATAAAGTTTGGGACGTAGTCATTGGCCATTTCCACACTAATGATGTGAAGCCTGTCTATTACCAATGGATCCAGCCACAGTGATGGCTGAACGATGTTTTAAGGCATGGCACATCACTAGTGTGAAAAGGGACATTCTAACCTCAGGATCTGCTCAATGTGTAAGCAAAGAAATTCAAAATAGTGTAGGGGCACATGCAGCTTAGTGTATGTAGTACACTATCAAAGTAAAGGTTGGATGGGAAGATTTTTCCTACCTGTTTATTAAGTCTCTGCAGCGGCGGGTTCACAGGTTCCTCATTTGCACTAATGGAAGGGGGATAAAGAAAACACCACAAGGAATTAGAAAGACCTGCTTTAAACTGGAGGGTGAAAATGTTTATGGGACAAACCTGGGCCATTGCACCTCCATGAAACAGAAGGTAAAGGGGCCCTCAAGGCAATTTGATTCCTATAGTTGATGTCCATGTCATTTCCTTCATACCCATGTGGAACAGAAGGGGTTTGCCACTGCCTTGTTCTGGGATTTTATTTCAATTGCCCAGTCTTAGCCTACAACCCTAATAATTTTTTTTATTTTTTTTATTTATTAAATTTATATAGCCGCCCATCTCACTTGCATGTGACTCTGGGCGGCATATTCCTTGGAAGCTTCTCATCTAAGAATAAATCAGACCTCTAACTGCTCCGCTTCCAAACCCATACATTGTATCCAAAGAATAAATAACTAATGTCTGAGGAGTAAATGGACTGGATTAAAGGTAGCACTGCAGACATTAGTAACACAGCACAAATAATGTCCATGAATGAAATGGGACGCTTTGTTGCCAGCAGGTGATACTGCAGATAGACAATCATATGGTAGAATCATCACCCATTTTGTTATTTTTGCACCGTATATTCCTTCGTCTTTCTCTGACAGCAGTTCCAATTCACCTTCTTCATCCTTGATGTAGGAATATTAGAAAAGTGGTGAGCCGGCATGAAGCAATAAATCCATGCCGTACCCCAATCTTTCCACCCTCTTTATATGTTAGACTGCAACTGCCATATTTGAGTACTGTTGATAACCTAACATAGTTTGGAAGCAAGATACTTGAAACATTGCCTCCCTCCACACAGACCATATCTGGACTGCAAACATCTGGATCTCTTTGCTGCCATCTGTGGGCCATGCAGATCTGTGCAGATGACGCTTAACTACAGTACTCTGTTATTCCTCAGAGGCCTTGCTCTGCATGCTATATATTTGGTGGAGCAAAGACTTCTTGGTTATCTTATTCCAACTTCGTGCTCTTCTTCCCAAGGTGCCAGTTGACCTTTCCACTGATTAATTTTAGCTGGGCGATTAAAGCTCTTTTATAGCACTTACTAAACAGACTGGGGAGGAGCTGTTGTGATACTTGTTGGTTGAGCATTGGTGATTTTTTTAAAGCTCTTTGGGAGAACCTCTTTATTTAAATAAATATACATAAAATGAATATGAATCTAGTAGATTGTTGGATGTGAAGGAGAGACCATATGTACAATATGCATTGTACAAATCTTCTCAGACATAGCTGGCAGTATCTCTTGAACTCAAAGAGTAAGTCAGGATTCAAACCAGATTTAATAGACTGTCCTTAGTCAGACAACATCTTAAAAATTAAGCGCAGATTTCAAAATAATGTTGCAAACTATTTCATCACAGCAGACTTTTGTTAGATGGTCATACACTCCATTAAGCCTTAATATGTTTTGTTTGCGTTCAGATTATCATGATGTATAAACTCAAGCACTATAGTTTGTAAACTATGATTTATGGCATTTGTGATGTATTAACCTAGTTGAGCTATGGTTTACAAACAAACATGGCTTAATGCAATGAGTGAGGCCATAAATTGTCTTGGATCCAGGTTTGAGATTAAGTGAATCATGACAGATTTATTTTTTAAAGTTTATTATTTATTTATTATTCAAATTTAATTACCGCCCATCTCCCCCAAGAGAGGGACTCTGGGCGGTTGGTTGGGTTTCCCTGTATATAATTAAGCCTAGATCAGCCCCAAAGCTCTTATGTTCTCTACTGTTGAGCAGGATCCTACAGGGACTAATGGATTTGAATTAGCTGATGACAGATTCTGAATGAATATTAGAAAAAAATTCCTATCAGTAAAAGTAGTTTCACTGATGAGCTGGTGAACCAGAAATGCAGTGGGATCCCCTTGACTGCATGTGTGCAAGCAAAGACTGGGTAGCCCTCTGTCAGGGACATGTGTCCAACTCTATGATTCTATTTTATTTTTAATAGCTGATCCTGCCTGTCTTTTACTTGATTATCTTACATAGCTGCTCTTATGAAAGATAATTTAAATAATATTTAAGTTGCCCTGAATGGTGCTTTTGCAGCAGAAAGACAGGATATAAACACTTACACAAGCCTTTGCAACTCACTGTTGGCCATGCCATCTAGGAATCATGGGTGTTTTAGTCACAACAGGCCTGGAGGAGCCCAGACAGAAGACTGACTTATATCACTAAATTGTAGATAAAAGTGGAAAAGAGAGATATTGTAGAGGGCAGGGGAAGAGCCACTATCAAGGCAATGGTCAGATAAATGTGGCTTAAGTCCGGGCCAAGAAAATAATATGAGAAAACATCTCAGACAATCCCCTCCCTAGTTCACTTGAAGATAAAGGGAGGGAAGGGAGAAGCCATTCAGATTTCGTTGTTATGATAAAAGTAATCCTGACCTATATAGCACTGGTTTCTTAGTCTGGACTGCTTTGTAGGGCTGATGTATATTTAAGATAATGCCACATTGAATAGTGCTCAGTACATTTATGTTCAAGACCCAAAGTTACAATAATTAGAACTTGGGGCAGTTTGTACACTGGGGCTGCAACAAATATTAGGAACTCTATAGATTTCTAGGTGGAAAAACCTATCACGACAGTGGCCATTTATGAAATGCATTTGGATGGCCCAATAAAAACTTATAATAATACCAAACTTGCAAGCTAGGTGAGTAATTCCATACAGTACTGCAAATGGGTGGATGAGTAGGTAGAGACTTAAACTGAGAGACTCTACCTTGTGAGTTCATGATAGAGATGGGGGTCTGACCAGTGCTAAACCTGGTGCTCCTGAGATACGTTAAACTACAGTTCCCATCCTTGCCTGTCAGCATAGATGACAGGAGTGATATTCAACACACTTAGAGGCACTGGATTGGTACAAACTGCATAACACTAATCAAAACACACCCTTTCACAATAGGCCAAACTACTTCAGTTTAATGTTTGCCACAGCTGTCGTAAACCGTTCGCTTTAAAACTGTGTACATATCAGTGTGGCCTAAAGTTGTTAATTTTTTCTTTTAATTAGTAGACAAATCATCTTTAGGTACCAATAAATGCATGCCATTTCAAACCCACTTTTGCTCATTCTTGTCAATAATAAACAATACCCATAACTCCTGGGTCCATTGATGTCATGGAACCTGACATCCAAAGGTCTAATTTAAAATAAATAATCTATATATTTTTTTAAAAAAATAGAGATGATCAAAACCTCATGAGACAGCCAAATCATCCATCCATCCATCCATCTATAGGTACTTAAAACATTGTATGAAATTAATCTCTGCTATAATCAATGGAACATAAAAGTAGAGAAATTCTTCAGTCTATCAAGCTGCATGTCCAATTTTCAAAAACAGTTCTGAGATCAGGCTGTTAAGTGGATGATGTGAGAAAGCAAAAGAATAGCAACTTTCAGTTCAAAGATTGGAAAACTAAACTAGTTTTTCACTCATTTGACTCACTTCATTCACTTTCCTTATTTTGAACTAAATGCACACATGGGAAAACCATTAGGAGTTAAGATATTATTTACTGCAAATATGATATAACTGATAATGTTGAAAATCTCTAAACATGTTTTCACAGATGAACCCTAGAAGGGCTTCCTATTATTTTAATCATGAGGAGGGGAATGTTGAGAAGGACCACAGGTCCACTGAGCATCAATATCCTTAAGACCTGCTGGCCAGCTTGATTCTCCACCCTATTGCTGCCACTATTTACTTTCCTTCCTGAGCATACAAGCAGTAATAAGATAGATTTTCCCTTTCCTTGTCCAGAGGAAAAGGATGAGCAAATTTATAGTAGCCAGAGAGATGAAGAGAACGTTCACCCAGAGATGAGGGTTAACTGAAGCCGTCTTGTCTAAGTCTTATCTCATTGCAGAACTGGAGCTGGCACTGAAGGACCTGATAAAATAATCTACTTTCAGTTCCTGTCTAGATTGCCAGTGTCACTCCAAAGACAGTTTATCCTTGCTTAAGGGGAATGTACATAGACTTACCCATCGGATGCCCATACTTCACGGAGGATGTCTGACTGAAGAGGCATTGCAAACAATGTAGAACCACTAATTCAAAGAGGAAAAGGGTCTGTCTTGGAGAGAACAGCCACCTTTTTTTGCAGTTGTATGGGAAGAATGCAACTTATTCTCCAGCACTGGCATAAATAAAGCAATGTGCTATAGGATGTATGACTTCAGTGTCTTGTACATCAAGCAGAAGACTTCAATGCCTCCACCTTGTAGGTGCTCCTTTTTGATATTCGTATCACACTGTCCTTGCAGAGCAGCTCTATTATCACATGTTGATAATCTTCAGAATCTGAATAAAATTCATTGATTCATAGGTATTCTGTAGCAGCATAAAACTTCAACCCAGGATTCTTCAGGTAATTAGCAGAGGTGTTGGTGGAGCTGTAGTGAAGAGAAGGAACTGGAAAGCTAGGGAGATTATTCTTATTCCTTCAAACTACATAATAGGATTTCAGGGGCTGATGGACTGTTACTAGACGGTAGGACATCTGTCACTGTAATTTTTTTAAACAGGGCCAAGAGAAGATTATTGTAGCTTTGCAAGATTGTCTATGCTATGCCTGTCAAATGCAGAACGTGTAGAGCATGGTGCTTTTATGCAATTATCCACACTAGTATTACAGCCTAGAATATTTTTTCACCAATATCTCACTGGCAAATGTCTTTGGCAGTGATAGTTCCATAAAATCTAACTCCAGCTTTATAATCCTTGCTTGGAACAAATAAAGCAATAACCTGGTTTAGAGATTTCTAATTTCCCTTACAAGTAGCTATCATCACAGTGCATGAAATCCACACTCAACAATAAATAAGGTTGGAACTGGCTCTACTTAAAATAGATTTAGGTGAGTTATTATGAGCTGTCTTCAGAGAGAGATTTCAGCCTTGATCACCTCAGAAGTGCTACTAACTGACCACCCTAGGTTACAATGAGACATCACTTCCCAGGAATATTAACTCTATTCTTGCCTCTTGTTCTAGAATAGGAATATGCAATATGATCTATGAAACAGGAAAAAACTATGGAATTCAGCAATCATCCCAGTTTGTGAATAATGCATAGAGATGAAACAGGCATAAATAACAATGGATAATACATTTGCCAATTTTTTTTTACCTCCAAAGTATGCATGAAAAATTTAGACTTCCAGTTTCAAATTTTACATTTAACAAGTGCTTTATAGTTCAAAGCTTTTACACTTGGCATCTCTTTTATTTTGATTTTGTCAAGAGAGAAACTCTGATGAATATGCTAAATAAATGTCATGCAAAGAGGTTAACAGCTGCTGCCAGGATAGTTCCATTCAGATTCATAGAATTAGTTGCAAAGTAGGATTACATGGAAACTTCCAGACCTGCTTGAAAAGCCAGCTCTGATGTTCCAAAATTGATCTTCTTGACTTGTTCCCAGTCCTAGAATGCAATTTGGAAAAATCAAAGATCAAGTTAGTATTCCAGCCTAATTTGGTGGAGAGAGAGAGAGAGAGAGAGAGAGAGAGAGATCCACCAAATTATGTATATATTTTATTAAGATTTTTATTATAATAGTAAAATCTAATACAAACAAAAAGAAAGAGAATAGAATAGAAAGAATAAAAAGTGTAAGGAAAAAGGAAAAAAGAACGAGAAGAAAGAGAAAAGTAAGAATATAATAAATATATAAAGAAGTGACTTCCAACCTTTATCACAACAAGAATAAACAAATTTAGTAACTCTTCACCCCCTCTTAGGTTACAAACAATTATCTCTTCATCCCATCCCATCCCTTATCTATAGGCAAATCCATAAAACATAATCTTTTCAGTCCTGGTGTCAGCAGAAACTCCATAAAGGCTTGCCAGAAGTAACAACAATCTTGTTTTAACCTTGATCAGACAAACCAACTTTATATTCCTTCCTTTTACTTCTAACACTCTTAATCTTTAGTTTATTCAAATATTGTCATAGGATTTAAATTCTCTTCATTTCTTCTTTATATCATCACTCAGAGTTCTTCCAGGCTTTAATAAGCCTCTTTTGTAAATCAAATAGGAAAAAATTATTCAGGTCACTTTCTTGGTTTATCATTTGTATTTCCCTTTTGATTTTTAAAACATCACCCAGTTTCTTTTGTATATCCAGCGAGACATCCTTTTCCAAGTCATTTTTTGGCCTGTCATTTGTAAATCCACTTTCATTACCACTTCTATCTTGTCAGATAAAATTTGTTCCACATCTGTCATTTCTTTAATAACATATTTTGGACATAGTCTATCCATCGATGAAGACATGATGACTGACACTGTTAATATTGTGGCTACTAACGTCTGGCTCCATTCTTCAAAAGTCTCCTTTAGTATTTTCAATGTTATAATGTTTTGCATCATTTTGTAGGTCCCAGTTAATTAATACAAAAGATAGGCTTGTTTTTTTTCCCCCTCTGCCTAGAATCTTTAGTTGCCTCTAGTGTCCAGTTTTTATAATCATAAAATTACTTATCTTTGTTATATCTTGCAAAAACCAAAACAGATTTATTTTCCACGAGAAGCTGTTTGTTCTTTATAATTAATTCCAAAATCGTATTGTAAAAGTTTCTATATTCCAAATTTCTCTGGATCCTTAGTCCATTTATAACTTTCTAAGATCAAAATCTTATTTAGTGTTTTGCTGTTTAGGTCTAATTCTTTAAATTCTTAAGCTTATAATTAAAATTTTCTTTCATTCAGGATTGAAGGCAAACTCTACCAGCATTTTTATACTTGTCATCCCGAAGGTCTTTAATAATTTAAAAGTAATTAATAAACAATTTCCAAAAATGATTAGAAAGTGAGGTTAGGAAACCTAGAGTCCTTTAAAAGGTACCAACCACGGTTGTGAGCAAGATGGCTATTCCCATTTTTTCCCAGCACTCCAACCTCTGGGGGGCGCTATCCTGCAGTCTCCCCATGATAAGCAGCTGTCTGGAGCACATGTGGGCAATCTCCCATTCTCTCCTTATTTGGAGAGGTTCCAAAAAGCCCGTCTACTCACCAGTTCTTTGCCACAGTTGTTGACTCTGCTTTTGCAGAGATGTCTTCAGTCCACCATTCCTCCCCTGGAAGACCCCCTAATTTGGTGGACTTATTTGAATGAGTGAGCAAGAATGCAGAGAATGTGAGCAAGCATCCATCATCAATGGACATCATCAGGACTAGAGACAAGAGGAAATAAAAGGGTCTTCAGAGAATGTTGCAAAAGAGCATGAAAGGTTTGAAATCTGGCTGGATATACATACTGAATTATCTTCATAGTATTCAGAAGCAATAAGCTATGTTATAAGGCCAACATTTCCTAGAAGCCAATAAAAGTAAAATTACAAACTGTATTTATCCTTATCTCTGTGGGAGCCCAACACTTTCTACATCAGACAATGGTGATCTTGACAACTGGTGGAGGAAATGCTGATCTAGAATGGTTATATTCACTACTGACCACTAGGAGGCGCTATATGACCTAGTCCTAGACAAATTACCACCTATAGTTGTCTAATGTGAGAGTGCAAATGACAAGAAATGAAGATGATATGAATTCTTGCTGGAGACACTTCTCCCTAGTCATAGCATTCTGGTCTAGGTCAGATTCTAGTGGATCCAAGGGAGGGTTGGTGGGGTCTGTTGCTGGTCAGCATAATTGCTAGAATCTGGAAATACTGTGCCTTAGGGCTGTGCAGTGCTTTGGGTTCAATCTCTAAATATGCTTTGGACTACGCAGGAGCAGAAATGGTGCAGGCCCTGAAGTTAGCAGTATTTTTTTTTTCTGGAATCATGCAACTGCCCTGTTGATCTGCATTTTGGAGATTTCAAATTTGAAGCAGTGCTTAGCCCTAGTGGATCTGGTTCTTGGGATTCCTCTGCAAGACCATGATTAAGTTTTGATAATTTGTATGTTTTACTTTATTATATATAGTTTTAGTTTTTAGCTGTTTGCACAACACCCAGAGCAACTATAGTATAAAAGTACCATTAAAAACAACATTACTGTCCTCAAACTCCATCTTGATCTCCTAACCACTAATTCTGGTAACAGCGATTCCAATGGCTCCTAAGCTCAACCAGAACCTCTTATATGAATCTGATATAAGGCATCATAAGCATCTTATTCTGTACTTTTGTTGCTGGTTTTGCTTTTTGATAGTAGCAACTCTTGTTCCTATCGCTTCCATAGCCTCCCCAAAGCCCCCAGTAAATCTTTGCAAACACAGTTCGACTGAGAGCTGCCCTGCCTAGCTGCCAGCTCTCGCTTGGCCGCCTCCCTGTCCAGTCCGTGCCCAAAAGGCTCAGCCTTCATGATCTCACCATCCATCAAAATGGGGTGACTGGCATAAGCAGTGGCCTGATCCCTCTGATCTGAGGACAACCTTTATGATCACTGATGCAAAACTTTCTATTCTATACCATTCTCCAGTAAGGCATTTCAGTGCAAGCAAATACCAAAAATGTTGATTTCTTCTTTTTGGTGTGACTGTTACTAAACTGCCATTTGTGAGCATAGCAGAGCTCTGGTATAGCAATGACCATGAATGAAACTTCACAAAATGTTTTGCATTAAATCAGGACAGGCTAGAAGCATTTGCCCTGAATGAGTAACAATCTGTCTCAAATTGACATGAACTGCACTGGAATTCTGCAAAGTCAGTCTTGTCTGTCGTTTATCATGAAGAAGGATCTTCTCCATCTTACCCATTGGCCTTTTCATAATCTAGGCCATAGCTTGCCAGAATGAGAGAGAGAGCAGGGCACCACAAAATAAGATCTCCATGACTCAAGCAGATAAAGATGAACTGCCTATAAGAGAGGAATCCCCCAAATCCACAGCATTATTAGATAAATACCTAAAGATCAGTAGTAGGCTAGAGAAGCTGAAATTAAATCCCAATGAGGTGTTGATCAGTAAGAAACCAGGCTCTGGAACTGGGTTTTAGCCTGTTCTGGATGGGTTATTCTTTCTCTGAAGGGTGGTCCTTGGCCTCCAGCTCTCTCTGGATCCCCAAATGGCAGCAATGGTGAAGGAGTGTGTGTGCACAGTTGTGTCTACTGACATTTCTGAGCTGATGAGAGCTGGCATAGATACTCATGCTGTGGTCACATTGTGACTTGAGAGTGCAATATCCTGAACAACAGTACATGGAAACTTCAACTGGTGCAAAATGTAGGAGCTCGACTCTAAATGTACAATACCTGGAGCATCCTAAGCCTGTGCTTGAAGCTCCGTAGTTGCTAATTGTTCTCCAGAAACAAAGCCAGATATTTTCTCCTACTCCTTTTGCTACATTAGTTTCTCCAAAGCAAATGTCATTTTAGAAAATAAAATATAGTACCTTTATTAGACACTGGAACACTTTCAGTCCTGAAGTTATGGGGGGGGCGGCAACAAAAGGGCTCTCTTTTGGAATGGTTTCTTTAGCTGCTAATTTAAAATTGAGAAATGGAACAGGAGTGGCTAAGAGCAGAGCTCCTTGTATCCCCTAGTACTAGTACTGATGTTTGATGTTCATCTACAAGTCTACCGAGAACTTTTCTATTCCGATGGGATATCTGCCAATATTAGGAGGTGTTCAATAAGGGTACCTGTAATAAAATAGTATGACTGAGCCTTGTTAACCTTGGCTTATCTAGAAAAGTTGAGAAGGTTCAGGCTTGAGTGGGAATCTACCGGGAAATCCCAAAGCCACAGGCTAGGACAAATTGGGGAAGAAAAAAACAAACATCTTGTAAGAAGGCAACAGCAAATTACCTCCAAAATTCAGATTGCTGTCTAGAAACCTGCATGAACTTTCCTATAAGCTTTATTATTTACCTTACATGCTGTTCTAATGGAATCATTCTGTGGTGGGCTTGAATGCAAACCCGTCAGAAAAAACACAGATCCTTGTCTCTGATTTAGAGCTCCATTCTGATCTTAGTTTTGATGGAACGATATCCATCTTTGGCATGGCATCTCCTGTCAATTTGCTGCACCCTGTTGGTTTCATTTCAGGACTAGAGGCAAATTTTTCCACTAGATGGCATTTTACTACCACAGAATTATCCAAATGGCTCTCAAAGAATTAGCTGTAGACAAGAAGGAAAACTGATGTTATGTTAGCAGATATGATGGGGAAGGCAAAGGAGTTCAATTCCTTATTATATAAAAACAGAATAATAATCCCCAAACTTTTCTGACTGGCATAAAGTTTGTGACATCCTTCAAGCATCCAATCACATCTTTACAAACCTGATCAAAATCACTTTAATTTGGCATTGCCACACACAAATCACTGTCCTAAATGATGCCAAGTATCAAAGGCAACCAGCATTGATGTCTCTTGGAAGACCTTACACTGGAGATTTATGGCTTTTTTGCAACACTTCTTGCATATTTAATGTAGTAGAAGCAAACAGCTTGCTTACTCGAGCTAGACAGATTGGATATGCTATCCCACATGGTGTCATGAGTTGGTGCTTTGATGTGCTGGAAATGGGAGCTAACTCTTCCTCTGTGCTATGGAGTCATTGAACTTAATGCTCCAGAGCCATTTGCCCTGGGAAGGCAACAGAAAACTTCCATCTGGGGGAAATTAGCACATTTGGGGGATATTTTAATGAGAAGACAAGATAGGTATGGGGGGGGGGAATTAAAACCCCTCCCAAAATGTGTGGCCCCAAGTATCTCTCCATTGTGTTCATATATGCATTTATCACATATGCATTACTATGAGGTTTGGCTCCATTGCCTATGATTTGAGCAAGGACAGGTCTTTCCATCACACCCTAATTCGCTTCACACTAGTCATAATCATGCATGCCTACTGTTGTTTTAGCCCCACCCCTTTCTCATGTTCACACTTGCCTCTCCTCTTGGAATAGCAGTTGGAAAATTTTTCAGCCTGGTGGCCCTTAATTTAGCCCACCAACACTATCAATTATATCACTGAAAGTTGGCCCTTTTCCTGTAACCTGGAGAGGTTTTAAGGGCTGCAGATGGTTCACAAGCATGGCCATATTGGGAGGGGTGTCAAAAGTCAGGATGGTGGCCACAACCATGTGAACAAAGCCCCATCCCTTTTCACATGTGTTGTGTGACACCCCTGCAATAAAACCATGCTGTTTTCCAGTTGTTCATATCCTGGCTTGCTCTAAAAAAGACACAAAGTTCAATCGTGTGGTTGTGGCTGGTGTCTTGACTTTTTTTACCTCATCAGCAGATGTCCTTGCCCAAGGGCTGTGAGTCACCATCCTTATGTCAGCTGCAGAGGTTGAATGTGCCACTACTCACAAGATGGTGCTCTCACTGAGTGATACAACAAACTCTCCAAACTATTCTTCCATACTTAGGAAATATCAATTCTGACCATCCACCAGCAATCTATTTCATAAAGGACACTTCTAGACATAGATGTAAATTTAACTACATAGTGCATTGACTGCCAACAACCATGTGGCGTTGTTGTTCAGTGCTTACAATCACTCCATGTCCCAGCTTGAGGTTTTGTCAAGCAGTGAGCGTTTTGGTTAGTTGTTGCAAAAGTGACAGCAGTTTAGCATCTTTTGCTGCGTGGTGAAGTCTGTGGAAATATTGGTGGGAAGCCAGTTAACTTGGCATTTTCATAATTATCCCTGCTATTCTAGGTTAAAAAATACAATTCTGGAGATCAGAGCCTCCTCTCACTCTTTTGCTTGTATTTTACCCCACATATATCCAGGGAAGGTCAAGGGAAAGGAGCTAAAGAAATGCTATAGCCAGAGCTGCTCCATTTTACAGCTATTTTAGCCTCCCATCTCTTCATCCAAAGGCCAGAAGGCGTAGACACAGATTAATCCCCTGGATTTAGATGACATGCTGTTCTCTGTTTCTATAGAAATAACAGCTCAGCTCAGCTAGTTTATTAGACAGACAATACATGTCATGGCAAATTGACCTTGGTAAGGACAGAAGATGATCTCTCCTTGCTCAGACAGAAGGAAATTTCACTTCTCATTTCAGTCTTACTTACAGTTTGGGGTGCCTATAGTCCATGGTGCTTTCAATTGCTAATGGCTGCAAATAAGATTAATTAAATTACATATATTTCAGACATACCAATGTTATGTATGAGAAATCATCACATTCTTTCAGTGCCAAGTAATCTGACGTCTTTATTTCTCAAAACTGGTTTGCGTTGACTTTCCTTCTCCAGTGAGTTCTCTGACACTTCTTATATTAGGTTGTGCCCCTTGTTTCACTAATGTGTGCTGTTATAAATTAAGATAGCATACATTACCAGTTTATAGTAGCACCTTGTTATAAGAATTGGTAAGATATAGAAAAACACATCATGACATGCTGGGAAAGAAGGTCAGATTTTATTTTTGTTTCATGATTTCATACAAATAGGGGTTAAAATGGTTTCCCCAACACTTAAGTGCTTTACGTCACTGTAACAGGTGTTTTGAGAAGGGACAAGCATGATCTTGCAATCTATACATCCAAGTAACATATAAGCAATATGCTACTTTAAGCACCACAGGACTCAGTTTCCTATTCAGTTATGTTCTCCTTTGAATTTTATTTTGAACACTTTTTAAGAATTCAGGTTTGTTATTTTCTACTCCGCACAGCCATGTTCTACTAGAAATGTATTAATTTATTGTGCTATATTTCAGTGAGTGCTATAGAATGATGCTACTGTACTGCTCTTTACAAGTTAAAATTCAATCGGAAACATTCCTTCAGACCCTCGTGCTGGACAGAAAATAAGGTAGCTAATCAACAATACTATATCTGATCACAATTATTTTGGGTGTTTCAATATGAAATCGGGCAACTTTTAAGGTAGTCGTTTTCTTTACTGCATTAATTACTTCCATATTTTAGCTATTCTATGATGAATTACAGATGGGTATGAAAAATGACCAGACTCCCAAGAAGCCTTCCAAATATGTATAAAGACAAGATCCTCACAGAATGAAGACATATACTGTATTTAAACAGCAGGCATAACAGATACTTTACCAATAATCTAAGTCCAACTTTGCAAGCTTTAGATCAAGTCCAACCATCACCCTTGCCTTTCCTCTCATACTTTGGGTGAACTATCCACTTGCTTTAATGCAGCAGAATTACATTTAAGTTTTCTTCCTCACCTATCTAAAAATTAAACATTTAAAAATAAGTGCCAAACAGTTCTGGGGACACTTATGTGTGTTCATGCACATACAGGGCAGCAATGGAGGAGCCATTTGACAGAGGAAATAGCAAAGTTTGCAACTTGCAGAACTGCTTTGTTAAGGATTTCCTTGCAATTTGAGATTGATGTGGTTTCCTTATTCTAAAAGGAATCCACAAGAGGGGGAAATAAAATCTTCCACTGATTTAAGGCTGTATTGTTGCTGTATTTCTTTCAACTACCTATAGGAGAGCAATGATATAATTTATCATTGTAGGCTTGTATTGCCCCCAGCAGCATGGGAGAGAGAGAATTCAGATATCTTTTGACTAGCAATACCTTAAGGCCAACTAGGTGAGAACTAAATGGACTCTGTAAAGCCTCTGGCTTTATAGAGAAAGTGTGGGGGGGACCCCAAATAGCAAACCACCAGCCTTGTGGTGGTGGTGTCTGCTTCTGTTGTGTTTGCAATATGGTTTGAGGGTACATCAGAATAATATTATTTCCCACCTCTGTTGCTTCTAGAGCTCAGTCAAGGTTTGAAAGAAAATATTGGGTAGAATTCATTGACTCACTAGAGTCAATTTCCTCTGAAGACAACAGAATGCTCTGCTTTTTTCTCTAAGTGACTGGCTATTTTTGCACATGCTAATCCATAAGCCATGGTTAACAAACAATAATGGCTGTGTTAATATAACAAATTAAGCCAACACACATGTGATTTAACATGATGGCATGGTGCTGTGATTATACACATCATAATGCATCCTGTAGTTTGATTAATTTTTGTATTGGCTAGCATAGTTTGTTAAACACAACTTACAGTTTCACACGCTGGGCAAGCAGAACTTTCAGTCCTTTCTCCCCTGTAAGTGGCCTTTGCTTTCATTTTTGTCTCTGGAGACAAAAGATCAATATTTAGACCAGTGTTTCTCAACCTTGATAACTTAAAGATGTGTGCACTTCAACTTCCCCATGCTGGCTGGGGAATTCAGGGAGTTGAAGTCCACGCATCTTGAAGTTACCAAGGTTGAAAAACACTGATTTAGACTAAGGAAAAAGCATATTATGATAATGTGTGAAAGGCCACATATCCATTCACAGGGGTTGAAAACCTCAGTGAAGAGAGGATGGATGAGGAATATGGTGCTGCCCACAGGTTCGCTGTGCAGTCTTAGCAGGTGTTTTATTTACTGTGCCTTCGAGTCAGTGTTGACTCTTGGCAACTGCCTGAACAAGTCCCTGCAGTTTTCTTGGCAAGATTTTGGAAATGGCTTGCCATTGCCTGCTTCCCTGGGCTGAGAGGGCATGACTGACCCAAGGTCACCCAGCTGGTTTCGTGCCTGAGTCTAGAACTCATGGTTTCCCTGTTTCTAGCCTGATGCCTTAACCACAATACCAAACTGGCTCTCTTCTTAGCAAATGTAAAGTAAGGTAAATAATTAGTAACATAAACATCCTGGCTTCTCAACAGAAGCAGGCAATACAGAGCATTGATGTAGCCACAAAAGCAGTTTTTTCCTCCTTAAACAGTCTTGCAATTTGCAGTTTCAGGCTGGATGTGGAACAATTGTCCTTGGACAAAGTTGCAGTAATGATATCCATTAGCAGACATAGAAGTGTACTGTGGAGGCTTTTGTATAGCTCATTCCAAACATAATAGTTAGCCCTTTAAGAAAAAGTGCACAAGACTTGCAGTTTCAGTATCACAACTCTTTCCAAAGCAGAAAATCCAAGTAATAGATGGTACGTTATGTGAGTGCCTCCATCACTCTTTTTCCAGATTCACCTGGGATTCAGCTTCCATTGCTTGCCCTGTGCCTTCCGTCATTGAAGTATCAGTTGTGTGGTGAGCAAAGGAAGGGGACATTTGTCCCCCTTTAGGAGTTTAAAGGACTGTTTTATAATTTTTCTGATACCTTTGTATTATCAAAATGTGTTGAAGTTTCTCACATATAAGCCTCTGAAGCTTTGAGTATTTAAACTACTTGTTCCCATCTTTCTGAGCTCCAATATGCAGCTCCTCCAAGAGAGGTTTTCCAGTTAGTGGAGCAGAAACTACCAGGATCCAAGAAAAACGTGATGCACAGTACAATGCCTGCATAATTCTGGGGTGCTTAGTACATATTTATATACAAGGCAAAGCTAAACTTTGGAGAATTAAACCAAGTAAAACTTGGCTTGGAGAAACTGAAGTTAAAGCTCATTATTTCAGCATTCTGTTTCCCACATTGACCAGGTAAAGGCTTTCAGAAGGCTGAGTCACAAAGCAGAATAAGATAGCAACTTCTCTTTATTTCCTTCCCACTGTTACCTAAGATACATTCTCTGTTAAGATGGAAGATGCATCTTAGTCAGTAGTTTTTACAGACCCACCCTCCATGAATCCATCTGTCCTATTTGAAAACTCTTCAAGCTATTAACTTGGCACTCCACATTACAAGTAATTCAGGATAGGTAGGCCTTAGAAAGTAGGTAAGAGGCAAACATTTGTCCTTTTTGCAACTATCTTGTATCACAAGACTTCTGAAGAGAGCGCTTGCTACGTCTCTCACATGCCAATAGACAACACACAGTAAAAGGGTAACTGACCATCTCTATGCATCTGTAATATTTATAAAGAGAAAACATTCAGCAGCAATTCTCCTTTGGAGGGAATGTCAGCCTACTTTTTCAGGCATTATGCTCTTAAGACAGTAACAGGCATTGCTAGGCCATGCTACCAAAAAACACTCCATGTGGAAAGCAAAAGCATGGTTGATTTGGAGGTAATTCTGTGAAGTACAGATCTGCATTTAGTCTTTAGGTCACTAGAATCATATGGTCTGGGGTTCCTAAATAGTGGTAAGTCTATCACTGAACTTAGCATGGCTAACAGGCACAACGTGAGAGACTGATAGGTGGTAATCTGCAAAATTGGGATTTAGAGGCACTTTGAAACAGTGAAACATTCTCAATCCTTGTGAATATCTCTGAGAACCCATCAGAGCTACAGGCACAATTCCCTGCCCTTTCCTGTGACCTAAGAAAGAGGCAGAATTGATGCAGCTGCATGTTCTGCTAGCTACCAAGGCCAAATATAATTTATTGATCCTTTGGATATGGATATCACAACAGGAAAAAAAGAGGAAAAAATGCAATCAGGAATAATGGGCCAGGCAAAATCAGTTATTAGTTCAGTTATTGACTGTTGGATTAAGGCTTTATGGAAATAGATGAAAATAAGTTAGGTGTCATATAGATGTCAAAGTTTGCCTGCTTTAGCAAAATGAAATAGCAAAATGAAGACAAAAGAGACAATATAAGAATTTGAGTATTTGGTATTCTCTGCACATATCAGAAACGGGCACTGAACTGTGTAGGACAATACATTGTTAGTGGTAATGTGAAATCTTGAAACTGACTTAATGTAGATTATGGCCGGATTTGTACAAGGCAGCTAAGATATGCGTATGACTCTCTGATCTGTCTTAGCAGAAAACAAAGCCCACCTGAGTCAGTAGATATCAAAACAGATAACAAGATTGCACTAATTAGTGAAGAATTCATCTATTTCACATCTTTTAACCCAATTACATTATACAAGATACATTAGTGGAGCACTGATATTGGCAAGCTTGTTTCTGGTGAGGGCACCATGTATTTGTGTTTCTAAGAGTCCACAGATAGTAAAAAAAGCTTCTCCAATCCAGGGTCAATTTAAAAGTCATACAAAACAATTATCATTTTTGCATAAAATTGATATATTTAAGAAAACAGTTCAGGGAGTCATCTACTGTACTGTACTGCTACTGATTATACTTCTCTCTTTTCAACAGGAGACTCCAACAAAGGTAGCTTTTGAGTAGTTTATTAGCAACTACATATAGCACCCTCTGGGTAGCAAAGGATAATCAGTAGCAATCATTCAGCAAGTTACAAGAGGAAAAGATCTGATCTTCTCTTTAAAAAAAAAAGTTCAGGAGAAAAATCACATAGAAATCTCATTGGTGGCTGACCTGAATTATTTTACTTTCCCCTTTCTATAGTATCCTTACCAAAACATAATCCAGATACATGAAACAATTAAAACTGAATTTTTCTTCAGCATGGAATAGTTTCTGAAAAGAGTTAACTTAATTTAGAGCAAGTATTCAAGCATCAAATGACTCAGTTGAGTAAAAGCCACATTACTGAGGTAGATGTAGTTATCTTGATGTTCCAACAGTCATATAACTAAAAATAAGCTAAGAATCTACAGGATGCAAGACAGGAAACTGTTGAACATCCACCTGTAGAGGTACATATTTCCAAGCCACATCATACTAAACAGATACCCTCAGCAAAGTTCTGAGTTTAATGTCAATTTGATGAGAAATGAGAGTAATGGTACAGATATGAGAGAAAGGGAAGATTTAGCTGAAGCCAAGGATCACATGTTAAAATTATGAGAAAGCATAAAAATATACACTGTGTGCACAATTATTAGGCAAGTTGTATTTTTGAGGATGAATTTCATTATTGAACAACTGCAGTGCTCTTGGTCAATCCAAAATGTTAATAAATCTCAAACCTGAATATTTAAGAAAGTAAAAGTGAGGTTTTGGCTTTCTTAGGAGCATATCTATATGTGCACAATTATTGGGCAACTATTAGTGTGCAGAATTATTATGCAGCTAAATGAAAAACGAAAATTCCTCCATCTCACTCGTTTATTTTCACCTGTTAAAGTGAGAATAATAAACAAACAACTCAAAATTTACAAATAAACATTTCTGACATTTCAAACAAAAAATCAGTGACCAATATAGCCACCCTTCTTTGCAGTAACAGTTATAAGCCTTCCATTCATGGAGTCTGTCAGTTTCTTGATCTGTTGACGATCAACTTTTTGTGCAGCAGCAACCACAGCCTCCCAGTCATTGTTCAGAGAGGTGTACTGTTTTCCTTCACCGTAAATCTCCTGTTTGAGAAGGGCCCACAAGTTCTCAATAGGGTTTAGGTCAGGTGAGGAAGGGGGCCATGTCACTATTCTTTCATCTTTGAGGCCTTTACTGATTAGCCACACAGTGGAGTACTTTGATGCATGCGATGGAGCATTGTCCTGCATAAACATCATGGTCTTCTTGAAAGATGCAGACTTTTTCCTGTACCACTGCTTGAAGAAAGTGTCTTCTACAAACTGGCAGTAGGTTTGGGAGTTGATTTTGAGTCCATCTTGAACCCGAAAAGGTCCAACTAGCTCATCTTTAATCATACCAGCCCATACCAGTACCCCACCTCCACCTTGCTGGCATCTGAGTTGAAGTGGAGCTCTGTGCTCGTTATTGATCCAGCCACGGGCCCATCCATCTGGTCCGTCAAGAGTCACTCTCATCTCTTCAGTCCATAAAACCTTTGAAAAATCTGTCTTCAGATATTTCTTGGCCCAGTCTTGCCATTTCAACTTATGCGTCTTGTTCAGTGGTGGTCCAGTTTCAGCCTTCCTTACCTTGGCCATATCTCTGAGCACTGAACACCTTGTACTTCTGAGCACTCCAGGTAGATTGCAGTTCTGGAATATGACAGCACTAGAGGATAATGGGTTCCTGGTAGCTTCACATTTGATTCTTCTCAAATCTTTGGCAGTTAATTTGCATCTTTTTTTCTCAACACATTTCTTGCGACCCTGTTGACTATTTGCAACAAAACGTTTAATGGTTCTGTGGTCATGCCCCAATATCTTAGCAATTTCAAGAGTGCCGCATCCCTCTGAAAGACTTTTTACATTTTTTGACTTTTCAGAGTCAGTTAAATCTCTTTTTTGGCCCATTTTGCCTGAGGAAAAGCTGCCTAATAATATGCACACCTTGATATAGGGTGTTGATTTCCTTAGGCCACACCCTCCCTCATTACACAAATACACATCACCTGATATGCTTATATCCTATAAGCATTCAGGTTTATACAGCTTGGAGGTGGAAAATATGCATAAAAATGATGATATGGTCAAAATACTCACTTGCCTAATAATTGTGCACACAGTGTAGGAACAGTTACAGGTGGAAAGGCTGAAACTACTACTTCGTTTCAGTCACAGATTTTAGGACAGCAAAAAATAACTTTTCTAAAAGAATTGGAACACATTTTGGATACCACATAATATTTGGAGGGCAATAGCATATACTGATCCTCCCTAGCTGGGAGAGGCCTTCACCCATTAAAGTTTTATCTATTTCAAACTGAAAATCTTTCTTGCAGCTAAAACAATCATGGTGAAACTGAAAACATAGTTAGCATCATAAACCATCATCAACTGGAAGATCAAGCCGGGTCCCCTCAAAATGCACTGTTCAAACAAGACTGACAAAATACCATATCCATCTATAGTCTAAGAGTGACATTCCATTTGCTCATGTTCCTCTTTGAGAAAGCAATAAATACCAGACAACAGGAAACATTACTGCTTGTACTAAATTCTGTGTCAGTGGTGAAATATTGCAATATAAAAAATTCATTCTTCTTTTGCTATTGTTGGATAATTTACATCCAGAGCTGATTTTTATCCTCTTTCTTGTTTATTGTGGATGTTTATAGTAAGACGTTCAGTAATTCATGCAGTTTATGAACACAGAGGGCAAAAATGGGAATCATGACTTGCACTCTAAATCTGAAAGATTTGCTCCCTACTGTATCAATATGGCTCATGAAAATAATTTTGAAGGCTATGAATTGGTATAGGAACATAATACAACTGGCTATGTAACAAAATGAACACCTGGGCATGTGTCAAAAACTGCTGGTCAGTGTATTCTAGATAGCAGTATTACTCCTTCATCTCTTAGCATCCTGTACAGAAATTTGGGTATATGTAGAGAGGTATACAACAATTCAAAAACTAGGATTAACCATGGTAAATAAAATTTAGTTTCTGTTAAAGTGAACAGAATAACCAGAAAGAGTCTATCATTTAAATTTCAGATATCACCTTCAGAATATCTGTGTGGTACCTATAGATGCTGCTTTCCTATTCAAAGACTGTTTGGGTATATCGTCATGTTATTAGGACAAAGAAAGCCATGCTCCACTTAAAGTTTAAAAATAACGTAGTGAGGTTTTAGCTCTTCTCTGATTATGTTTATATACAATTAAACAGTGGAATTATAGTGGAAGAGGGAGGGAGGGAACAATGATTTCAATAAGAACAGAAAAGAAGAGGGAAAAATTTAAAACTGCATTTTGTCAGAGAAGAAAACCACCAGGAAAAAAAAGCATTTGTTAAATTCCCAGTGAAATTAACATTGAAAATACTAAACAAATCTTAAAATATAGCAGTGTTGCCCATTTGACATACAGGAAAGCAAAATGCCCTACGTATTCTGTAATAGAGGTACAGCTCTTTGCACCATGAAATGTAATGTTCCATCACAGATCAGTAAACTTGTTAACCCAGACCCAGAGAAAACTATTTTCACAAGCTCCATTGAAAGCAATGAAGCAAACATTGTTGCCATTTCAATGGGGCTTAAGTAGAATTATCTTTCCCTAGGAATGAACACATAAATGCATTTCAGTGCTGTTATGATTTTTTGAGATATAATGCAGACTGCTGTGAGCCATCTGCAGCAAAAACTCACCACTTTATACTGAAAACATATTTAAGAAATATTTATTTGGGCTGAGTGGTGTTTTGGATTTGAAGGCAAAAGTGGTTTGGCACTTCAGATTCAAAGGCATTTTCCTGATGCAGCCACACCTTTTCCCAGGATCTCCTGGCTGCTTGCTGTGTGATTCTGGGAAAAGATGTGTTTGGTTTAAGGAGTTGCAGATAGGTATTGTTTGCATTTCCATGCACTCTGAAGCAACTTTTTCACCTTCATATCTGAAACACTGCGCAGTCCTACCATTTATAGCGTTCAGAGTGGACCCACTTTGCTTTGTAAAGCATTCAAAAACAAGCTGAGAGTTTCAGGGGGATCCAAACAAGAGTTTAAAGTAGGAATCCCAGAATGAGCCAAAAATCTTAAATTACAAATTTAGTTTCTAAAAATGTTTTTAATGTTGCAAAACATGTCACTAGATTATCAATAAGACTAATCATAATAATTTCCTGAAAGAAAATGTTCTTTCTTTCTTTTTTTAATATCCTGATTGCTATCATGTTATAAACTTGAGCAATGCATTCAAAAGGTCTCAACACATAATTCAAGTTGATTACTGCATACATTTGTCCCATACAGCAAGAAAAAATGCATATAAAGGAAAAAAGCTACTGTCCTTGAGCATCCCTATGTCCGCACCCAACTGATATTGGAGAGGGAAGAAAAACTGCCTGGTTCAGTCCAGATTCCTTTCCCTCCTTCTGCAGCAGCTAATCAGCACTGTTTGGTGCTGATCATTTTATAGCCCAGTGGGGAGTGGGAGGTGGGAAATGCTCACACCCAGAAGCTGGCATTTCTGCTGTACTCAGTCATCAATGGATCAGGGACCTTGCCAGCAAGCAATCATTTAAGAACAAGAATAATAATGTGATTTGGACTACTCAGTTCCCTGAGAAACTATTGTGCTACAGAAACCCACTGGAACTACAAGACAGAGAGAATAAGATCCCAGGAGTCTGGCTTTTAAAACCGCTTTCCACTTGATTCTACTAACACGATTAGTACCTTGAGTTGGTAGCACGGGGGTCTTTTTTTCTGACATACAGAATATACCCATGTGGTGCTACCACAATATTACAAATACAACCAAATGCAATGCCAAATCTATACAGCTGACTGCTCCTGTGTGCTATAACCATCGGGCCCTATCCTGGTCACTGTTGGATGCAAACTGAAATGAGCTCTGAGCCATCTATCAAGAACCATTGTGGGTATTTGTTACCGAACCATTTGTTCCACTTGAAGTGGTCCCATGCTGTCCTTGGTTTATGTGATACTGCTAAGCATGGTCATAGCTTGCAGTAATCTTATCATTTCTTGTGAAGCTGCTGGATAGGCTTTTGGCTTCCACAATAATGCCAATTGAAACAAACTTTACAATAAACACTGTTGAATTTCTGAGTTCTTCAGAACCTGTCTGAGTGCAGGCTAAATTCAGGATTGTCCTTCTGCTGCACAGTCATACATGGCCCTCTGATTCACTGCCTTCAGACACTGTCTTCTTAAGCTCAGTTTCAGAAGATGGCTTTTCTTCCTTCTCTTCTGTAGTTTTACTGGCCTCCTCCTACAGCCAATAACAAATACCCGATGTGGGAATTAGGGGAGAGGTACAAGCATAAATTTAAAGAACAATAGGTCCTTCAGTCTAAACTGATTAGTGAAAAAGAAATTACTTGCTAGGAACATTTTAAAATTTGCTACCACAAGGATGTGTACGAGACTCAGAATGGAAAATGAAAGTTGTTTACACAACTTCTGAATCACACAGTAATTCATGAAACCTCTGAACTTTCTAAATATATATCTGGAATACACTGGAAGCACATGAAATGTCTGTGTATGATCTATATTATAAAGCTGCACTTTGAGTGTATAAGAAACTATGAAGTGATTGTAGGAAAGATACCTCACTGTTCTTTGCTAACTGTTCTGATTGCTGTTACATATAAACAAACAGAAATCCTTTAAAAGAATCACTTCTACTGCCATAAGAAAATAACATGTCTGCATTTACAGTGTTTCATTCCTATTTCTGTATAACAGTTGCAAGAATTTTAGTAGTACTACCAGATTACTGGAAATAGTTTATAGTAGATGGACGTGCCTGAAGCTTGACATTTTGTATCATCAAACAAAGGAAATTGTATTATTACAATACTTCTGTACAATTCTGTAAGAAAGCCTGGAATTTAACAATGGTTGGAAGGAGGCCATACTGGCAAGGTGCAAACCTTTGCATCTCTCTCTGCAAATTTCTTGAACATGTTGGCATATATCTTTCGGTCCCTCTCGTTGTGCTCCTTTGTCTTCTTCTGACACATGGTAATTTGTGACTTGGCTGCCTTGTTCTGTGGATTCACTTCTAGCACTCTCTGAAAGTCACCTTTTGCCAACTCAAATTCATTCATGAGCAGTCTTGCCTCTCCTCTTCGGTACAAGCCTTTTTCATTGACTTGGTCCAGTGCTAATGCCTGCAAGCAAACATTCTTATATTTAACCCAAATTAAAGGTGGGAAAATTGCCTCAAGACAAGTTTATTAATCTTAGCAACAAAACTATGAACTTCAGCTATTTTTAAAATAGGAAAGTAAAACTTACGTTTTATACTGCATATGCTAACCTTTACAGTGTAATTGACATTTGTATATCAAAAACAGAAACCAAAATTCAGAAGTAGCATGTTTTTACCAGATTGTTTTACAATGCCACGTATACTTCTATAGAAATAAGATCAATATTACTGAAACAAGCAAAGCATTTAAAAATCAACCATGGCAATCTGTCTCTCAAATAACCTGCCACTAAAATTATGGAAATCTCTTACACTAGTCTTCAAAATTGATTTTTTTTTTTTTGCTCCAAAGCTAGTTGGATATTTATATATTGTGGAACACAGGCCTTTTACAGCTACAAATGGAATATTCCAGAAACAGTAATATGATACGACTAAATGTAAATGGATATTATGCTTAAAACGTCCAAACGGAGGCCCAACAGAAAACTTACAGGCAAAGTTTAGATGATGACTCACAAAGCCCAGATATTTATAGTGTTGTCCAAAATCACATGCCTTTCTTTTACATAATTATTTCAGTAACATAAATTTTCTGTCTCACTTTTAACACATCGTTCTAGCTGTATTATATTCAGAAACCTGTACATTTGAGAAACATCTTGGGAGAAAAAGCTTTAAGCTTGTAATGTTGAAGAACAAGATAGTACAGAAATCAAGATATTTAACAGGACTGTTCAGAGACATGATACACAAGAATGCAAAGTCAGCCACGACTTTTATCAGTAACATTTTAATCAATGATTCCGATGAAGGAATTGAGAGGACATTCACAAACTTTGCAGATGACACAAAACTGGGAGAGGTGGCTAATAATTTAGAATTAAAGAGAAGATTAAAAAAATATATATTGTAAGTCTTGAGCACTGGACTGACATGAATAGGATAGAATTTAACAAGGAGAAATGTAAAATTTTGTATCTGGGTAAGAAACATGTAAGGCACTTATATAGCTGGAAGAGATCTGGCTAGGCAGTAGTACATGTGAGCGTCCTTGTCAATCACAAGTTAAATATGAGCCAGAAGTGTGATGCATCTGCAATAAGACAAATGCTATCTTGGAATGTATTAATGGGAGCAGAGTCTACCTAACAGGAAGTTATTGTTCTACTCTACTCTGCTCAGGTCAGACCCATTTGGAGTACTATCTCCCATTCTGGTTAGCAAAAAGGACAGTGAGGAATTGGAACAAGTTCAGCAGAGGGCTACCCAGATGACGATGAAAGCTCCAGAAACCAAGGCCCGTGAGGAACAGTTCAAGGATCTGGGAAGGTTTAGCCTACAGAAAAACAACTGATGGGTGATACAATAGCAGTCTGTAATGCTATGCGGGAATAACCTTGGGAGGCAGGAGGAAGAGCCACAGACTAGACAACAGTCAAACAAGCAGCAACTGAGTCCACAGAAGGAATGGGGGCCTGAAGTTAGAACTAGTACTTCTGGGTGTGCTTCTTGTCTGGACTACCTCGCAAGGCCGACATCAATCTATATTATAAATTATATAAATTTATAGAATATAAATATAGAAAATATAAAATAAATTATAAAGTTGTCCTTAGCTTCCAAAATCTACAATGCTGTTTTATGGTGCATATTACAAAATACAAATAATCATCCAGGTAGTGTTAATAAACTAAGAACTTTTCCATATTTATTAGATATAGAAATTCTTGGCCTGTAAAGCTTTTCCCGCATCATTTTGATACTTATTTCTAGTGTGTTCGTTAACTGGAGTCAAAGAACTGAATGAAAAATAAGGAGACTGAGTAAATACTATGATCAGCCATCACCAGTGCTTCCCCAACTCCACATGGCTAGATGCATCTTTACCTTATTGCAGTACTCAACTGCTTTAGTGTACTCCCGCAGCTTTAAGTGGCACATAGCAAGGTTGAGGAAGGCTGCCAACAATATAGATTCTGAAGCTTTAGATTCCCTTTCTGATAAGCCATATTCCATTTCTAACCAGGATACAATCTTTCCATACTGAATTACTGCCTGCAGGTACTTGCCTTCCTAAGAATGAGATAAAAAAGGTTAGAGATGAATATTACTTTGCAAAGTAGAACACATTTATTTCTTAAAGCTGGGTTATAGTTTGAACAATCAATGTCAGAAGAATGAGGTGGAAGGGGAGGAATTCAATAGGATAGCAAGTAGCCAAGTTGGAATTAAGAGTTTGAATACCAGAAAGCAGTAATGTCAAATACCCCCAGTCTTGCCACATTCTGACAGATCAACATTTACCAGAAAAGAGCTGCTCAGAAGCCCTCCAAACCAAAGCTTAGAGGCAGTTCTACTTTTCAGAAAACTAAATTTCATTGGAAGATAAAGACAAAAGGGGATGTTAAGAAGGACAGATCCTCTGAGCAAAGTAAAAAAAAAAAGTAAGCTACAGATGACTTATCAGTAGAAGTCTCTTTCTTCATGTTACTATAGCTAGAATGTTGACACACACCTTAAAATACACAGTCCCTTTTTCTTTGACAATGGCAGCCTGTTCAAGTTTCTCTTTGGTGTCCATCTCCCAGGATTCTTTGGCCTGTAACCAAGTATTTATAGCAATAATCAAATAGCAGAAAGCAATGTAATACTGGAAATCTAATCTGTACTTCACAACATGGTAATATTTGTCGAATCTAACTTCAAATTTAGTATTATTCTTTCAGTCCCAACAAACAGGGCGTTTTCTAAACCACTGCAGTAAGTTGAACGAATAGCAAGCAATAAAGTAATTATATATAAAAAGTACTTCACTAAGTTACATTTGGCTTCAGAAATTAAGTCAGAGTGAAATTTGGAGTAGCCCAATATCGATGTTACTGATACTAAGTTTCTTTCCAGTCCAAACTGTATTCAGCTCCACTTAAATCTGTCCTGAATAGGAGTTAAAAAATAAGAAAGGCTAACACAGAATCATGAAAGAATCCTGTACAATCCTCCTGAGAGTAGACAGATTTCTTTCATTTACGTTTCCTTCCTGTGAACATTTCCCATTATAGATTGGCATCAAAGCTCCACCTTATGTACATCTTGTTCCTTCCCTGTACTTTACAGAGATGGTACATTCTCTATCACCCTAAAAGGGGCACAGCCTGTTCAGCAATTTTGCCCTGCCCTCCTTTCAGTACTGTTTGGCAGGACATGATTTTTTTTCTACAACCAGAAAAAAAGTACAAAAGGAACAAGCCTAGGACAAGTCTTGGACCCCACCCAAAACAATAAAACACATACAAGAACACTGTGATCCTAGCTGACATATCTTTACCAAGCTTTGTGACAAACATGCCAGATGGAGGTGGGAATGGGTATTCCTAAATGTATTCACTGTAGAAAAGTTCCTGTGGGTAAATATCCAATGTGTACAGGATGGTTTATTATTTGAAGAAATTCCATTCTCACCTTTTCAAAGCTTTTCAATGTAACTTCATACACAAGTTCAGCATTTGGTTCAATGCCAAATATAGGCTTTCCAGCTCCACCAAACCCGTATCTAAAACAAAGCATGGGAAAAAGTGCTAACAGAAATGACACAGGATAAGCACATTATTCAGCATTCTGGACATTTGCACTCACATGGAGATAACTGGTTAGCTACACATCAGGCCCTGGAGACAAAACATATGTTGCCTAGGAAACTGATGTCTAAGTAGCTCATTTGTAGCAAAACACATATTCTATATACTATACTCGACTCCATGTTATTACTTTGTATTCAGATTGGATGCAGTTATATATTGTGCATCCTATTCAATTTTCATGCACTTATTTTTCATTAACATTTTTCAAAATCTTGAAATAACACTAAACACCAGGTATGCAAATGGTAAGAATATTTGAAATAATTGCTTAAATTCTATCTATCTACTGTTTAAATATCATTTTTAAATATGTTTAAAAAGAAATGGTTTATTATAAAAGAACTTATATAACGATCTTACTGACAGCTAGCCACCAGGTATGACGATAAGTATAAATGAGACTGGTGTAAAGGTTGTGTAAAAATGAAATGAGAGCCAGGTTGTTGCAGTTGTGCAATGCATAAGGCTAGAAACCGGGAGACTGTGAGTTCTAATCCTGTCTTAGGCATAAGGCCAGCTAGTGACTTTGGGCCACTCACTCACTCTCTCTCAGTCCCAGGAAGAAGGCAATGGCAAGCCACTTTTAAAAGTGTTGCCAAGAAAACTATACAGACTTGTCCAGGTAGATGCTGGAAGTCATTGAGTTGGCCCCCACCCATCCCCTGTGGGTTGGCCCGGCGGGGTGGAGCTTCTGGGGGCGAGAGGAGAGGGGGTCCTGGACTTTGGGGCCACATGGTGGCTGCTGCACTGCCTGGGGAAGAGGAAGATGGCCAAGGCACCAGGGGCACCTGGGGGGCCAAGAGGGAGCCCGTGCTGTCCTCCCTTGGGTCCAAGTGGGAAGAAATTCTGCAGCAAGCCTCAGCTGTCGTGTTGCTTGGGCAACTCCATGGACTTGAGCACAAGACTGAGTTAAAGGCACCAAAAAAGAAAAAAAAAGGGTGGGGGTACAGAGTGATACAGCCCGTTTCTTACCGTGTTCCTATATGCAAGATACAGTGTTCTCCCCTTTGCATCTTCTCCAGAGCTTTGTCAATTCCAATGGGAATGTCATGATCTTCCCCTTCTCCAACAGTGAATGCTACATCTCTACAATCAAACATTCTGCCATCACAAAATCCTTTCAAGTGGACTGTACGGGAGAGAGAAACATTGTGGGCTATAAGGCATTACCATCAACATTGTGATATGCATTAAACAGCATAACAAAAACACATTATTTTTTGGCATTGTTGTATCATCATGGCTGGAGTGACTGAAGAGCTTGGTCCCAAAAGAAACTCCAAAGCCACATTGCTTTTGACTTTTCCCATTTCTAAAATGAGACCACTATTCACCACAGAACGCTTAAGTTGACTGATGTTAACCTTTCTAAAACCTGGACAAATGTTCTTGGCCTACAGAGCTGAAGACAAGTTTACTCACATTGCAGCCCATTTCTCTGAGGCACTGGTGTAGACATGGCAGCTCTCAGTAGCAGGCAGCAAAATCCTGCCTGATTTTGAACCTAGATTGGAATTTAGCATTGCAAAAGCTACTGACTTTCTGCCTGAGCATAAAAAGCTGTCAAATGGCACCTGTGTTACATCGGCAGGATATGATTTCTTTGGTGCCTTTTGGAGAACATGGTAAATTTAGATAGGAGCAAGGACTGAAAGGAATAATTTGCTCAGAAAGGAAGGGCCAGACAGTTTTACTTTTGTTGCCAGGCTGAGTATGTCGATGTTGTAGAACAAGCCACTGACTGTTTTCTTTACTATTACTACTATAGATTAATATTACAATTTATAAATTTGAACAGTTTCTGTTTGTGACTTGTCAGATCATAATGGAAAGACAAACTACAAGATTACAGTAATATTCCTAAAGAAAGCTGTGTGTGGATTCTAATGGAATAATTCCCTTTCCATTATGGCTCATGGAAAGAAAGAGAGAGAAATGCATATGTTGCCTAAAGCATCGCTATGGTGGTCCATGCCTCTCTAGAGTATGGACAAGATAAAAGAAAATAGTTAATCTGCCTCTTTTCTAATCAGCTCTGGTAGATATAATTATGTCTTGAATTATGTTAATTTCAGTAGTTTTTAACACAGACTACTGCAAATTTCTCAGATGTCCCTACAATTATACTTGCTAAGTAACATCCAAGAACAGGTATGGGAGGATTTTTTAAAAGATAAAATATGTTGTAGAATGCCCTTAGAATACTATTCCACATGAATATGACCTTAGATATAAAATAAAGTTATCAGGTTAGTAACAAGGAATTATGTGGTTGATAATTCTGGCTTTCACTGGTTATTAAAGCTAAGGAGGGTTAGACCTGATCAGAAATTGATTGGAAGACTATAATGGAAACACCAAGGCTATAGGCTACACTAGGAAGTTGAAAACAATTCATGGAAGACGACAGTGGTAAAACATTTCTGTAATATTGCCAAAAAAACAATAATAATAATGGGAAGGCATCCAAGTAGGGAAGGCTGGGCCAAATTGTAGTTGACAGAAGTTATCTTTATGATATGCATATGTAGGAACTGGCAGTTATCTATATGTGAGAATGACTGGGCATCTCTCACCAACCCTTTCCACCTCTGCTGCAGTCTCCAAAGGACTCAGTGTAATCCACCAATCCCAAAATTCTGCCCATTCCTGTTTTGAACAGAAGAGAAGGAATTGGGAGTGTTAAATTACTCAAAGAATATGAGACCTGTACTCATTCTAAGCCAATAACTGGGATATAAAAATGGGCGAGATGTCTCTCAGTGACTGCAAAGGGGAGAGCCCAACGGCACACTGGCATGACATATTGTCAATATTGCTTAAAGCTTATGTAAAGCAAAGATAGTAACTATTAACTTATAGTGTTCTATAATGGGAGAACTTTAGGGATATTGCAGTCATGTAATGGGCACCCTCAGGGTCTGGCCGCTATAGGAGACTCACCTATCCATAAAATGGTTACCTCAGCCAGTTATAAAAATTTCATTTACCAAAAGGTGCATTCTACCATTCTACTGGGGCCTTTGTGGGTTCAAATAAATATGATTCTAGAGGATGATTTATTTATTTATTTATTTTGGCAGCATGCCATCTCTCTAAAAAGCATTTAGAAAGCAACATAGACAGGGGGATGAAGAGCATCAGAGGAGATGCCTGGGGATATTCCAGAGCCCAAGACACCAATTGCCTACCTCTACCCAAACTCTTCCCTAACTTACCACCAAAAACAGGCCATGTATGAAATCTAGACTAGAGATTAGTCTACAGACTAGATTCTGCAAACAAATCCAGAATTATATCTATTCAGGCAACCCAGTTCTGACTGTCTAGTACATAATCAAGTTTGTTCAACAGCCCATCATTCAATGTAATATCTGTATTCACAGTTTATTCCATACTTTTCAACCTAGGAATGGTGCTCAAGGCAGCTGTCCCACATAAATAAAAAATTCAAGTCAATCAGCATGGTTTGAATTGAGGTAATGGATTTTTACCCTGTTCTTTAGCTTACCAATGCCAGAATGTTTGGGTTATCATTAACATTGGTTTTTGAGTGGTTCCTGGATTAATTTTACATACAATGAGCATTTTTTTCATTTTATTTCTCTTTGCTTGCATTACTTACAATGCCCTTCCTTCCTCCTGATAACTTTGCTAGCTTAGGACATGCTTCATGCATTTCAGGAAGAGGATTCTACTCCACGAGCATTCATAGTACAATACATTTATTTGTCTTTAAGGCATTACAACTTTTTGTATTTGTATCCCACATAAAAATCAGTTGAACCTTAGTCATTCTTTGCTTCTTCCTTGTAATTTCTAACCCCTGGCCTTCTCATACTGAAGTCAGTATTCGGTGTCTTAAAACAAACAATTGCCAATATAAATACAAAACAAATGTAAAACAAAACAACCCTCTCTTCTTAAAAGCCTTTTGCACTGGAAGCCAACGTTAAGGTTTTTAGGAATTTGTGGATCATTAAGCATGCATATCATGCAAAAATTGAACGTAACAAGATGCCAGAAACTTAGCATAAAATACTACAAAATAAAGTCGGATGGGAATTCAAAACCACTTCCCACCAGATTTTCTTCACATAAACAAAGAGCTCAAGTCCTTTTGAAACGTGAGCTTCATTCCATTATTATTAATTCACATTCCATATAAGAGTATATGCTACATTTTTCTTCCTATTTGACAATCTCTTGAGTTTTGTCCTGCTTTCTATTAATAGATATAGCGACTACTATATATTAATAGGGACATAGGAAGACACAGATATATTGAGTAACAGAGCAAAAATCATGTCCATTTAACTCACTATTACCTACACTGTTTGTTAATACAATAGGAAGGGGACTGTAGTGTGGATCTGAATTCTAGGAGCTCTTTCTTTATGTCTCAGAAACAACACTTTTTGCCATGCATACATAAGATCCTTGGAGGCATGTATTTCACTTTCCAGGCCCTGTCCTATGACTCTCCAATTGCTGGTAATGATTGTCTTTTGCAAAACTGTACAAAAGGAAATCCAAATAGCATTTTCCTCCTCTAAGAGTCTTGAGCAATGTGAGTCTTCTTTGTATCCTATCCAAGAAGCTATTTAGGTGTTGTATAGTGTGTATTATTCTCCAAAGTATGTTATGAGTGGCCTAAGAGAACATGAAACTTGTCTACAGTGATACAAGCAAGTCTTGTAGTACTGAAGTTGTTAGTGGCTATGTCACGTCACTGGGGCAAATGGATCAGAAGTACTATGGCATCACCATAGTACAAATGTGTTGTGATACGTTTGTCCAGTAGACATGTATCTACTTTAAATTAATTAGCTTCCTGTGTACATAGGCAGCATATTGAGTTAGTGTCAACACAGAATCTAATGGTAGCTTGTAAAGAGTTTCCAAACATCCTGATCCATTATTTTAAAGACATTTCTATTTTTCAGCTATATTTTTGAGCATATATTATGTATGACAATCTTCCTGAGGTAATGTATAACCACATATTATTGTTTTGTAGAACTGATATGAGCTGTCCACTGAAAATAACAGAGAAAGCAAAATATTTTGTATAACTGTGACTGGGCAATAGCATGTCATCCTAATTTAAAAAGTAGCAGCAAAAGATAGTTCTTTCTTTAGTGTTCAGTGTGAACTTTGAAGCTCCTTTTCCAGATAATAAAAAGAATTCTTGCAATATTTTATTAACTTTATAGCTTCCACTCAGTATCTTTATCAGGGGGTGGGGGGTGGGGTGGGGATTGTGGCTAGAAAAAAGTTTAATGTACAAACTTCAAAATTATTACCTCATATATAAATATATTAGATATATAGTATACTAATTTTTAGGCGGTCCCATTTCTCTTCCATGCCAACAACATTTAACCACCTAAGTTCACTCTTTGATACAATGATTCTGCATGGATTGTGTAAATATAGCACAGGAAATAATTCCATAACATAATTATCAAAGCTTACTTAAATACTATCCAAAAGAGATCACTTGGATAGAATTACACTTGGATTGCACAGTAAGAAATTCCAGCCAGACTAGGGAACATCAGTTCAGCTGTTGAGTTGACTTATTGTTCTCCCTGTGCCTAGAGCAATTTTGTTTTGAAGAGCACAGAACATTGTGTTCTTAATGTGGCTGGCACATGAACTCTGTGCACTGACAGCAATTTGTACAACTTGATTAAAACAGCAGAGGGCTGCATAGTAACTTGAAATGCAAATATCCAAGCATAGTCTGTGTTTTAGGAAGCACAGCTGTGAAATATGACCTATCATTCAAGTTAATAAGACTGTCTGCATAAATCCTGCCCTAAGATTTTAACACAACTACATGTGTATTCTAATTATAGTAATGTCAGGAATCTTTGAATTAGCTCCCTAGTTAATGCTGGATTTTACTACAACTCAACAGAAATTCTATCAGTTAATCACAGTTGTGGAAATTTTACCACCTGCTTGTCTTCAAAATACAGTCATAACTACTTTTTTTTATTTTCCGCCAACCTGCTATATTCATATTAAATTAATCAACACATTTCTACTTCACTAAAGTTGACAAGAAATCTGAAATGGGCTCTCAATCCAAATATTTTTATCTCCTAGAACAGAGGATAATTGTTATTAGACAGACATGTATTTACTTTCTTCTGAGCATCTTATTTCCATATCACTCACAACTAATTTTAGGATTGTTATCACAATTTTTGACTATGCAGATACAACCTAGGGACCGAAGATGTGATAACAATGCTACTTAATATGTCCCTCTGAATTGGCAAACCAGAGAAAATGAATGACAGAACAAACAGGGAATTAGAATAGGCATGAATAGAATTCCAGCCCTATAGGAATAACAGCCCACACTAACAGGGAAGGAAGCGAAGGGGGAGGAGGGGGAAAAGGTTTAGTAACAGTGCATGGACAGGCAGTCAACAAAACCTCTTCTTCCTACAATAATTTGCAGATAAATCAATTAAGAAAACTACCAAAAAAAGTAGAAAGCTAGCAAGGATGTGGAAGTACAATTTCTTGCAAGTTGTAGCCGTGTGCACATGCAATGAGCTCCAGGGAGCTGACCAGGAGAAGCTGAGGGAGACAGAAAGAAAGTAACAGTGAAAACTCTTAAAGATATGATAGGAGCATCCCACGCTCAATCTGACAGTTCTACTGCTGTTACAGAGAAAGGATATCGCTCTAAGGAAAGATAAAATTATCCTTGAAAATAGGATACCCATTCCTTGGGAGACAGACAAACTATAGGCATCTCCATCAACAGTGTGATGAGTATGATGGATAAATACACTGCACTGAGCTGCATGAAGCCTGTTGATAGCACAGGCCATCTAGATATTCTAATATAAGGGATGAAGAACCCTACCCTACTTTATCAGAATATTATTCTTCCTCAAGTCAATAATTTATAATGAATATAATTCAGAGAGTATTATAGAACAAGTCTATAAAAATGGATATGTTTTCCCAACTTTTTTTTCATGTGGGAGAAGAAAAGCCCTGGGAATCTCCAGCTTGCTAGAAAGAAAAGTGTGATAGAAAATTCAACTAACCTATGATGCTGTGCCTGGGTCTTATCTTCTAGACATGCATTTGAAATGATCCCACTGACTTTAGCACCTATTTCCCATAAGCCTCATCAGCAATAAAGCAAGATGAGGGAGATGAGGAATTGTTCTCTCAATTAATGGAAAAGATTAACAGGTGGCTGCCCTGTGCTTTTCATTGGTTTATATATTATTTTATTTTTTAAAAAACATTTTCTGATGTGTCACTGGATTTGTATATTGCCTGAAGAAATGTTATTGGACATTCTAGAAGAGTAAGCAAACAATTTAAGATACCTATAAATATGTCTATCAATGCATTTGTAGTCTGCATTATATAATCAGGAAGAAAACATATTAATTAAATTACAGTACACTTGCAATCATAATCACAAAGAAACCCAAATATCCCTAATGATGGGAATGATACAGGACACTATTAGAATAGCATTTGCAATATTAGAATCTTATTTTCTGAGGAATTCATATCTGGCATAAAAAAACAGAAAATACATAACTTGCAAGTATATGCCTAGTCTCCTTTAGAGACTATTGTAGAATTTAGGGTTGATATACTGTAGGGTTGTATCCAAAACCACAGGAAGAAAGAACCTGCAGCACAAGTTATTATTACCCCTGAGATGACATATCAGCAAACTTCTGCCTGAACCGATAACCTCTCTTTTTAATGTTTTAACATGTACACACATATACACAGAGAGGCAAACAGAATATCCATCTTTATTTTCTCTATATAACAGATTACAAGTCAGAAACATTATCCATATATTACAGGGGAGGGGGGAGGGAAAGAAAGAGGGTATTATCACAACATTGTCATGGATTCTACTTTTATTATACTGTACATTAGAAAGGCAGTACAACTACTCTGTGCAATGACCTCTGTATTTTATATAGGCTGAAGTAGGCACTCACTCTGAACAGCTGCTCCTTCATTGGGGTTGGAATATCCTTCACCTTTCTGCTTGATTCTACGAATGATGCCTCCATTATCAAATAAATCCTCCCCTTTGAAATCAAGCAGTTCAATCTAGATGAACAAATAAATAGCTCAAACTTTAAACAATGTAATTTCCATTACATAAAAGCTTACAGTATTGAAAAGACACAGATGCATAATATCTAAAGACAGTTCGGTCTGATAACTCTTCCAGTAAGCTTGCTTTCCTCTATATTTGTAAGAAAAAGGATATATGAAGTATTTAGTTCAGCTGTCGCATCTTCTCAGAGGGAATATTCCAACAGATTTACCAGGCACTATAACCAGAGTAATCACGGGAATCAGCATTACACTAGACTTTATCAGAACCAATGATAGGTCAGCATTAAATAAACCTCATCTAGAAACACTTTTCTCCCAAATTTAGGATGATTTTTTTTAAGTCCAGCTAGGTATCAGCACCTAGCCAAACCAGACTGATCTTGAAATGCTAGGTAAGGTTGGATGGGAGGCTACCCAAAGAAATTCAGGGCTACAGAGTAGAATTTAAACCAAAAGATACCACATAAAAAACGACTGCAAACCACTTCCATATTGTTGCCGAGAAAATAATATCAATGGACCCAGGAGTTGGAACTTGCTTTAATGGAGGCTTTATTTTAACTACTTTTTTTGTAGTCTGCACATATCTCACTGATTCTTTATTCACTAAGCCTGGCACAGATAGCAGGTATCTGAGCAAAATCATTGCGTTCCTCAAGCTCTGTGCAATGCAGCGTCAGGGACAGCCCTCCTCATCCTTGTCTTGGTCTGTTTCTCAGTTGCTTGTCTGATTATACAGAACTGGTTTAGAGTCCCTGGCTGCCTAAACAGCATTCAAATGATAGCATACATTCCCAACAATTGTGTTATTTAAGGGACAAGGGCATGATCTTTTAAAGCCTGTTACAATTTTGCCCCTACAACATAGTGCTTGAAGCCCTACCATGCTCCCAGAATATATCAGGTAGCTAAACAGTTCACAGTTCTAACATATAGTAGTTGGGGGCATAATTTATGCCAGTCAGTTAGACTTCCCACTACTTTAAGTTTGTCTCATAAGTTTTTATAGAATATTAACAGAAATTTCATAGTTGAATAAAAATCACAAGACTAATCCAAGATAAGAAACCCATGATGTTTGTTCCTGTGAAGGCGACATATTTTTACTGGCAATCCTTTTAACAATTTTGGCATTGTTTTTGTGAACTGAAAATTATTTTGTGGCTAATGTCTGTTACTCTACAAAAGTTTGAAAGGTGACATCAGATCGAGTTTTGATTCATTTGTTAGCGATATTAACAAGATTTATGGGGATGAGAAGTATTTTTTGTACTTTTATTTATAAGATTATCAATGTTTTAAAGAAAGTAATAATATGAAAATTCTTCTAAAAGTTCTGAAGATTTAAAGTTATCTAGCATGAATAACTGGTCCAAGTTACTTTTTTATTCTCTGAATGAAAAATCAGTTTTCTGTTTCTCAATATTTTTTTAAAGTACCTGTTTCATCTCAGAAATTACACTTCTGTTGATGCAACCTAAAACTGCATTTGCCCTCCTTGCAGCTACATCACACTGCTGGCTCATATTCAATTTGCAATCAACTACTGTGCCAAGATCATTTTTGCAAGTATGGTTATCATGGCAAGCATCTGGCATCCTGTATCTGTGCGTTTGATTTTTGTTTCCTTAAGTTAAGAATTTTGGATATCTGTTAAATCTAATACTGTTACCTTCAGTCTACTTCTCCCACTTTTCAAGACAGTTTTGATTTTTTTTCCCTGTCTTCTAGGGTATTAGCTATCTCACCTAATGTTCTCTCATTTGCTAATTTGATAAGCATTACCTCCACTTCTTCATGCCTCATCTTATGTGTAAAACTGGATTGACTCCAGACTTTAACTTTTAAAAAAATATCCTGATGCCTTTCTGCATACTTTTTCCCAGAGTAGGAAAAACAGATGTGAATTGTATCAGTTTTATTGATAACTCCCAAATTAATTATTTAGTAAACAGATTTGCTAATTATATAAAAGCATAATTTACATGCTTTTCTTTTATATCTGTATTTTACTGTAGTTAACTTCCTTTAGAACCATGAATGGAATTTGAATACATGTAATAAATAAAAATAAATAATATTTTATAAACTTACCTCAAAGAAGAGGGTTGCATTTGAGGGGATCTTTGGGACACTACCAGCAGAACCATATGCATATTCTGGCCTACACAGCAAGTGGCAGATCTCTCCTCTTTTCATGGTGGCAACCCCAATATCCCATGCCTTGATAACCTGGCCTAAAAGAAAGATGATTTCAGTTTAATAATTTTGTTCAGTAAGCTTCTTTTCTTGAATTATTTAGAAATACACAACTTAATGCTCAAGTGACATAATAGTGTATCATACTAAGCTTTAAACTGTATATCTCAATTACATTTTTATCTGACAGTTTAAATAAACTGTAGAGTGCTTTATTGAGGTGGCACTCATTTCAGCAAGGAAGTTCTGCATAACCATCCAGTTCAGACTTTACACTATACTGGAGCTGAGCATGATCTGCAGAAGCCATATAAGCATGTGGCTTTCCAGCACTGAAGCTTTCAGCTGCTTGTCTTCCATGTGTGAACTGGCTGGAAACAAAGCCAGCTTAAGAAATCCTTTTCTGGGTTTCAATTCCTTCCTGCACTTTGGCAGCAGTAACATCCACGTACAGTATTCTGTCCAGACTATGGTCAATCTGATCCCTGATTAGTGGATTCCCAACTTCTTTCTGCTCCCATCCATGCCAGGTAAGCAAGTACTAATTGCTTTCCCTTCTCTCGGCATGGCTTTTGAGGACAGGCAAAGACCCCTCCCCTGCCCCAGTTTTACAAATCTCCCTGTTACTTAGGTTAGAAAGGGAAGCTTGGCAGAACTCTTGTCAATTCTGTCTAGCTGAAAGAAAAAACAACACCAAAGAAAAACTTGGCATTTCATTGGTCCTCTGCTAAACCTGTACAAACAATAGCAAAAATTTTTAAAAGGCACAGCCAGCATTTCAATGTTCTACTGCTGAACCTGAAAAAAGGGGCATTTACTGGCAGGCAGCCCAGTACAAAATGGTAGGCAAAGGTAGAGAGTGGGAGTGGGGGTGGGGAAGGGCATGATGCCCATCAGAGTAAAGAACAGCCAATCGGAGAAGAGGCATTTGTGGAAGACAAAGTAGCACAGCAGAAAGAGTGGACTGTTTGGCTTGTAGCAGAAGAGGGGAAAAAACAATTACTTTTGATGGACAGCAGAGAAAGTCAGGTGGAGGTCACCTTCCTAGGAGCCTAAGGATGGCTGAAAACTAGGTGATCTGTTCTTGCCCTCCCCAAGTGGTGGGTGGCCTCTCCTCCAACTGGAACATGTGAGAAGTACAGATCAGCCCTTTATCTTATTTTCACCTTTCCTTTAAGCATAAGTAAAGCACATGGTGTCAGGACTTCAAGGTAGACCAGACTAAGAAACCAAAGGCATGCAGGCCAAAGCTACTTTTATGGTAAGATTACAGTGACAGAATCTTGCAAGTCTGAATGTGCTTCCCCCCTCCCTCCCTCCCTCCCTCCATCTTCCTGAAAACTAGGGAGAGTCTTGTCTGAGTCATTTTCTCAGGCTACAGTTCTCCCCCAGACTCAGGTTTATTTTATCTGACCACTGTCTTGGTAGCAGCTCTTCCTCCTGTCCCTCAAGGCTTATCCCACTACATATGGCTTTTGCTTATGAACAAATCAGTATCCTATTTCATCCAAATATAGGAAAGTATGATTTGTTCAAGCAATAATTAATTAATGATTTAAAATACTAAACTTTTATAAAATCTGCCAGTCTGTCTTACAGTGTAAAATATAAGTATGAACTTGATAATTTCATGGCTAAGTGGAATTCCATCTCTTCACTGAGAATGATAATCCATCCATTTTCAAAGGCACAAAAGTGTATTACAAAACTTAAACACTGGAAAGTATAGATCCATACATAATAAATACATAGCTTTATCAAGTCTTTATATGTTTGCCAAGAAGCAAAATTCTCCTTGCTGAAGTTGAAAAAAATTCAGCTTTAGTACTTTTGGATTATCTATTGATGGACAGTTCTCCACAGTAGGACACAATCACACATATAAACTGAAACTAAAGAATGCAAAACCTAGTATTTCTGCTTTTGCTTAAACTTAATAGGTCAAAATAATCAGGCTAAAGGTTTTATTAACTGCCAATTATAAACTACAAAAGCTTATGTCACAAGAAATTGCTAGTGCTCAAAATGTTTTTGTTGTTGTTACAGACATACATAACTACTTTCCTAAGTATTATTTTTCACAAAAAGAAATTTGAAAAGGCTACCACAGTTTTTTTAAAAAACACAGTTAATAACTATGCTGTTTCACTACATTTTGACACATCGGAAAAGGAAAGAGGAAAACTTTGATGGAATCATCTCTTGATAACCTGAAAGCATTCCCAGTGTCCAGGAATTAGGGCAGAATCATTTTCATATGAATGGAAATAGCAGGATGTTCTCCTCTTTTTCTTGCCCAGGTTCTCCTTGCACACTCAAAATCTGCTACAGAGCAGGTTTTGTTGATGAATGACAGGCTGAAAGAAATTGTCTCTTTCCATTCTGATAGAGGAAGCCACGGTAGCTGACAGAAACATACCATGCATTCTACTTTTTAAATCTGCTGTCTTAGTTTTAAAATTTAGCAAACATTTGATGATAAACTTTTGTTTCTTTCCATTGCTGAACACATTTTCAGTTATGTGCATTAAATGTAGAGGTCTGACAAAAATCTCCAGAAGTGCTACTGCTGAAAACAGATCCTGAGAAAGACTTAGGAGAGCCAATGTTATTCAGAATAGAGCTAAATGTGCTCCAATGCTTAGATGGCCATTTGACATGATTCATTATAAAGCAGCTTTACACATTCACATAGGTTGAACAATGAGCTTCTCTTCCTTCCCAGCTCTGCAATCAGGCTGCTTGGCAACTATGCCAAAATTCCTCAAATGACAGAGAATCTTGCTCTGTCAGAATTCTAAGATCTGCCTTTTTTCTAGAACCAAATAAAAAAGATACACTATTGCTATTACCCAAAGTATTTTTCCACAATCAAAATAAACAATGATATGTAGCCTCATATAGTGCATGTATTTTTTTATTGAACCATTTCAGATTGTAACTGACAGGAAAGGGAGATACGTATTTTTACATTCTGCCAAAACAGAAAAGCATATACAAAACTAGCATGTCAGAAAGAAAGGTCAAGCATTTGATTCCCCACCCATAATCAGTAACAGATACATCACATGAGGCTACTAATCATGTAAATTTTATTCACATCTGAAAACTCCAGGCTTGCTTTAAAAATATTTATAAACCTACAAGAAGCTGGCAACTGCACAATGGGTGGATGAAGATTCCCCCATCTGATAATTCTTAATGTTTACAAACAAAGCAAGCCCAGTGTTAGCCTTGACGGTGAACTGGAAATTTAGTCCCTGCCTGGAAAAAAGAAGGGAGTGAGCATATATGTTTTGCAAGAAAGACAAATAACCACTCGCGCTTGCACAAAAACATTAGAAAACCTCTTTTTCAATTATATATTAAATATTGCAGGCCTACTTTCTGAATTACAGAACTGATAGTGCAGAAATATATCCCATTTTCACAAGAATTGCTAAGGGCAAATCTACCCTAGAAATGTAAACTAGTACGGCAAATTAATATAACAACTTCCTTTAAGAAACCAAAGACTCGAACCTTTGTAAATGTGCATACACTGACTTTTCTTCTAAAAGGTCCCTAATCTTATAACAGAAATATAATTTTCAAGTTTCCCAGATTGTGGTGGGAAGCTATCAGAGTTCAACCATTTTGTAATGTTTGTATCTTCAACGCAGCCAAAATACCATCACAAGCTAAGGTTAGCATTTCATGGTAATATTATGAAGAAAAAAAAATACGGAGTGCCTTATTTGCCCAGTAGTGACAGATCCACGTATCTGCTAATTTAAGAATTTTCTCTCTTTGCTCTTACAGTCTTTCTGAAAACAGGATTATATACAAATAAACTGTAATTTAGTTGGGAAAAAAACCCATTCATATCCCTAAGGCTCTCTTTACCTTTCTCCACCTTTTCCACTCTTTACCTTTGCCCAGGCTGAAGATAAATGGCTCATTCCTGTCACGGCTGGAATCAAACTTTTTTCCATTGGCCAGCTTTCCTTTGTAATGGACATAAACTTTGTCTCCAATCATAGGAGATTCATCATTATTCCCTGGTCTCTTCACAACCTAGAATTAAGATATGAAAAGTGAAGTTGAGAGGAGTTTATCAGTTGATCAATTCTAAAGTTTCTTCCATATTAGTCAAATACATGGATTTGTGGTTTCATATTCTGCATCCATACATGAAATATGGATGAAAAAACAATAATAGATGAAAAACAATAATCAGAATATAAGACAAGAACTGCATATGGACCATACCCCAGAAAATTCTATGACTGCCAATCTACTCATTTGTAATGACTCAATTTGTTCTTCTTAATTGTGCAGTAATAGGATTGATTCGCACAACATAAAAATTATTCCAAGGAGTGACCAATTTCTGGCCAATCATCCATATCCAGTTTGGCCTAGTGGTTAAGGCAACAGGCTGGAAACCAGGAGTCTATGAGTTTTAGTCCCACCTTAGGCATGAAAGCTGGCTGGGTGACCGTGGGCCAGTCACTCTCTCAGCCCAACTCACCTCACAGGGTTGTTGTTGTGGGGAAAAGAGGAGGAGGGAGGAGTATTAGGTAAGTTCCCCGCCTTGAGTTATTTATAAAAATAATAAAGGCAGGATAAAAAATTAAATATAAAAAAAAATAATGAGAACTGAATGACAAATAAAAACTTGGTGGTCAATATATTAGAACACATTACAAGTAACTACAAAGAAAAATGCAAGGGGTTTATTATGAACTCAGATCTCTCAAATAGCTGCTGTTAGCACATAATGGCCAGAGCTACATGAAGCAGAGGAATGACAAAACGATCTACCAAGGGCCCACAAAGTGTTTGAGATCATGACTAGATTTTTCTGAATGTGGCACTTTGCCTGTGAAACTCCCTTCTGCTGACTATTCATCTGGCTCCGATTTATTTTCTTTTTCAACTCTGTTTTATGCTGGACAGTCTGCTATGGTTTTTATCCCAATTTTTATATTTATTAATGTGTGTAGCTGTTGTGTTTTTATCACAATATTGTTTTAACAATGTGAAACACCTTAGAAATAATGGTTGGGAGTGGAATCCACATACTTTCAAATAAATTTATCTTCTTCATGTGCTATGTTTTTACATAGGGGAGGGTACTAAAATGCTATTTCATTCCACCACATGAGTAGACCATGCTGAAGTGACAGAGAAAGGATACCCATCTCACCAGAACATTATAAGACAAAAAGCCAACGTGATGTCATTGGGCATCATTGGCGACATGAAATATACCACTGAAATTACTCTTTATCATCTAGGCCAAAACTTTTATTGGTGCACTGACTCAGGATGAGGGTAAACTGACTGAAACACAAAGCTGAAATAATGATACAGATCCTTTGATCTGAACAGGATGAAATATCTTTGTCCCAATGTCTTAAGGCTTATGGCCATGGCATACTTTCATCTATATTCATTGTTCTGCTTGGCTGCCCACATTTGTAAAAAGGCTACAAGTTTGTACCTAAGTAGGAGGTAAACCTGCCAAATATTTTGAACCATAAGTCCCAGCAAACATGGCCAGTGGTCAAAGATTTTAGGAGTTACAATCCAAAATATCTAAAAGGCATCAGCATGCATTCTTTTGTCATTCTGCTTTTGTCATTCTGATGTAAGCAGTGTTGAAGTGGTGCTGCAACTTCTACCCTTTTGGCCACATACTGTATGCAACTCTGCACTGCAGGTAGATAAGGGGTGGGTCTTGCATCTCAATACCACAACATGGCTTTCATCACTCTGACTCCCCCTTAGCCCCACTTGGAGATGTCAGTGAGCTTATCCTCTTCCAGATAATCTATTGCTGACTATATGGCAGATTTGGTGTTTGTTCCATTTACAGGTAGTCCTCATTTAACAACCACAATTGAGATCAGAATTTCAGTTGCTAAGCAAAGCAGTCATTAAGCAAATCTGACCCAATTTTTGTGGCGGTTGTTAAGTGTATCAGTGTGGGGCATTAAGCGAACCACATGGTTGTTAAGCAAATCACGCAGTTCCCCATTGATTTTGCTTGCCAGAAGTCAACTGGGAAGGTCGAAAATGGTGATCCTGTGACCATGGGATGCTTAGATGGTCATAAATGTGAACCAGTTGCCAAGCGCCCAAATCATGATCACGTGACCGCAGGGAAGCTGCAACGGTCACTAAACAAATGGTTGTTAAGTGAAGACTACCTGTATCGTAGAGAATGCTACAAAATGCATTCTGCTATATATTGATCAGTAGAAGAAACTGCATGTTTTGCTGCAGTATCTAAACTGGATCTTTTATTTTACACTGCATTCAACTATAGTATCTGTTTATGACTTAAAAAGCCAAATTTTGGCCACAAAATACTGAAAAGTCATCTGCAGTCCTCTATGTCATTGTGGCTTTTACATCTAGCTAAATCCCCCCTTTTCACATTTATCACAAGACTAAATTAGAAGTGTAAAGTTACTGAAATACATATTTTTCAAGGGCTGCTTCTTAATTCCCCTGGAAACACTCAAAATTTCTTGAGTGTTATACAGTATCCTGTACTTATCCCACTTTTTTTTGCTTATGTTAAACTTTACTGCAGAGAATCTCTGCATTATTGTAATGGGGTGTGTGCGTGTGCAGCCATTCGGCTTGGCACATTTCCAAACTATTATGCTGAGAAAGAACGTTAACTTCCACTACAAACTCACCTTCAGAACCCCTCGATCTTTATTTGGTGTGATATCTTCGCCTTGTTCAGCAAGGGTTGCTGCTTGGACCTCTCCTTCCTTCTTCGTAGCCTCATCAGTTGTCATGGTCTCATTTCATAGGCGCAGCCTTTGCAAACAAATACAAACCTGAATGAAATATGATAAACTGCCCTATCAAAACGTTACCCCAAATGTTGCCTTCTATTAGACGACAATTTCACCACATGTTAATAATGAATAAATATAAACAAATCATAAAAATTGTTATTGCATGGCTGGAGAGCCTTTTTTAAAGACCCTCATTCCCACAGAGGTAATGCAAGAAGTTACATAATGACAGTGGACATGGTTATTTTGCTACCTCCATTTCTATCTTTTATCTTTTTTTACTCCCATTCCAGTACTCAGGGCTCGGAGGGATGTTAGTTCTCTTTATTGCTCTTACTGGGATGAGAAGTCAGTTGGAATGCCACAGGATACATAGGTAGCACAGATCACCAGCAGTAACCCCAAGGCTACTTGGTTCTTGACCCAAATGAATGAAAAGGAGGAAATAAATAGACTGTGGTTCAGGAAGATCACACAACTTAAAGTGGGATAGAAATATTTTTAATAAAAATAAATTTATTACCACCAGGAGTTCTAGGAGATTATTGTGATATATACATTTGATAAAGTATTTCTTATTACAGCATCAAGATGAGCACTTAAGAAGGTTAAGGAGATCCTTCTTCTAAAATATTATTTGAATTTGGCCCTATTTTTTTTCTACTGGTGAATGTGGAAAAATTTTATCTTCCAGTTATTTTTTTCCCTAGATATTTCATTATTTACCTAGTAATGAATAATAATTTACCTAAGCTAAATTAGAATCAGAATTTGTATTATATCTTCCAAAGGTATTTGATACCTCTAATCTTTGTCCTTCAGAACAAAATTTATATCCTGTTGCTTCTTCACTATATCTGTCTTCTCATTCCTGCCTCCCAAAAAGAAAAGAAGGGAAGGAAGAATGGGTGAGATAACAAGAAAAGGAAAGTGACTCTTACATCATAGTTGAACTTTCTTAAAAAAAGGGTACTTTGGAGATATTTGTTTTCCTGAATGTGATACAGTAAATGTATTATTGCTTTATGCATTTATATCCTGCATTTTCTCAGAGAGCTCAAGATGGCTTACACAGCAGTCTCCTCTTGGTTTATCCCCCAAACTCCACCCAGGTTGGGCTGAGAGACAGTGACTGGCCCAAAGTCACCCAGT